>NC_083479.1:5832500-6010000 GCF_030014155.1 Tachysurus vachellii
AACAATGCTTAGTATGATCGCCTGCCTCGCTCCACTGTTGCCATGTTACAGAGTGGGTGTGTCCTGAACGATCTGCCTCTCTGACAAGAACACCAGTGAAAATTCCCTACAGCACTCGCTGACGGGGAAGTTGATTTCACGGGTCATGAATATGTAACATGAGGCAGTGTGTGTGTGTATACAGTATACTATATATATATATATATATATATATATATATATATATATATATATACACACACACACACACACACACAATAAGCTTCAGTGATTTTATCAGGAATAAGAGCGTCGCTACAAAACGGATAGAATAAGTTAAAATCTAGTCAGTAAGTCAATTATTAATAACATTAATAAAACAAAATAAAACTTTTCTCCGAGCAATGTGCCGTGTTTAACTGCTAACAGTGTGCTTCGGTTCTGCTAAGCAACGTAACGGACGACGACGACTGTTACTCATTCACCACGAGCAGCAAGAACAACACTGAGAAATTCAGTCGAATCAAATTCATCTGCTCCCTGAATCCCCGATCTATCCTCTACGGATTAGTGTGAGAGAGCGAGGGCAAAAAATGTAAACTGTAAACTGCTTTCTCTAAAAAAAAAGATGCAAACGGTCATTAGGAACAGAAAACAACAGGTTTCCTGAGGGAGCACAGTATATGAATAACTGCTTTTCATTTCAATAAGCCTCAAGTTCTCTTTGCAGAAAAGGCAATCCGTGTGTTGTTGTTTCCATAAACAACAGCGCAGACATACACAACAGACGGCTCTCACGTTTCTTTTTCTTTTTTTTTTTTGAGAATGCAACCTCTGTCTGCTACGAGCTAGAATATATTGGAAGGTTGTTAGTTGTCCCTCTCTTGGAGATTGGCTGAAAAACTTAATATCAAGTCTGGCTCTTGAGAAACTTAAGAATATGTGGTGTGAAAGAGAGTTTCTGAAAAGGTTTTGTTTGTTTGTTCAAAATGGTGGCACCGAAGAGGCTTTTAGAGAGCGAAGTCACAAGGTATCTAGTAACCCTAGAATAAAAACTGTTCTCTATAGTGTGAAATAATTTATAGTGTGTGAGCCTCATGGACATGGCTTGTGTATGGTACACATGGTATCACGCAAACACAAATGATACCGTCTATAAAAATTAGAAATGTTAGAAAAGCTTTTGAATGAAAAATACACAAAAGAGATGCGTTGAGTTTCTCGTCCATGTTAATCTCACACACAAACTTTTGCAGACGGAGAATAAGGTGGAAAATGTTGGAGGACATTTTTAAAAAATGACATTTTACATGAAGTGTTCTTGCAAATGGAGTCAAGCAAAGTTTCTGGAATGTTAAAGGGTCAGTAAACTGTGAAATCTTTAGCCTAAGGGGTTAAGGATTAAGTTCGAATCCCAGGGCCACCAAGCTGCCTCTGCTGAACCCTCTATTGATCAGCTATTTAAATGAGATAAATGTAAGTCGCGCTGGTTTGTCTGCCGACTGTAAGTAAAATGCACATGCAAGGATCTTTAAGCAGATTTAAACATTTCTGTAAGTGAAAGCTGACCAACTGTAATCATTTCTCCCATCAGATCTGTGCCAGAACAGGATGTGAGTTTGGTAAAAGGCACAAAATGAAGCGGGATTTACTTTAATTGGGCGAGCGACAGTGACTGCAAGTCGCAAAGAGGCCAAGACTCTGAGACAATGAGCACATTCTAACTACTGACAAAACCAAACCAATTACAGCTGCCGTCATATCCGATATCTCTGTGCCTAATGAATACATGAAAATATGCCATTGAAATGAGATTAAAACGTGCTCTGCCTCACGCAAATTACTGGCGAGAGCAAATGGCGGGTTTCACGGCGTGCGACAGCTGCGCGGTTAAAGAAAAGACGCAGACAAACACGCGGAGGATGTTGTTTCGTTGCCGGCTGCGTTTACGTCTTTCGTTGTCGTTTCACAGGCTGGAGAGAATTTCGCAATACAGTACAATCTGCCTTATTCCATGCTCTTTCATCTCTGCTTTAAATCAGGGTTTAAGTCGAGACGAAGCTTCGAACGAGGGACGGGAATGATACGATCCATCATGTTATTCCGGCGGCCTCTTTATTTCTTAGTTCATCCTATAAAGCACAAAACCTCGCTTCATCCAAACTATTACTGTTATATACACGCCGAGGGGTACAGAGCAGGGTTGTCTGAGTCCAAACGGCTTATACGTCCTCTCAGCTTTTCCCCCTCCAGAGCTTTATCTTTACCGTTTGGAGTGTAAGAGTCTAACGCCATAAAATTTTAATGTTTTTCTTTTTTTTTCCTCAGGCCTGGGTTTTTATTAGCCAGAAGCACACAATGTGAATATTGGGTGTTCAGAGAGGGGACGGGGGGGTCGGGGAGGGGAGTGTGGGACAAATCTGTGGATGTATACAGCCGTGTTTGTTGATCTTTATTGTGTAATGTGAGAAGCATGGCAAAAGATATCGGAGATTTCACTCGAAAGGAAAAAAAAATGAAATAAGACGACGTTGTGGACTTGGGATACAAAGACAGGGTGATGAAGCGCTTACACACACACACACACACACACACACACACACGGTTTTTAATTTTTTATGGCTTTATTGACACAGACTGTGAGCCTCATTTCACTGTAAAAATTCTCAATGCATCAATATTTTTGACCAGGTTCCATTATGATCACTCAAAGCTCAACGTTTAATTAATGATGCAGCCACATATTACACTTAATGGGCCAATATTCAATAAGCTGCAGCAATAGGAAAACGTATTTAAGTTAACATGCAAAACTCAAACACACACACACACACACACACACACACAGGACTATACACCTGACTGTCTTCATCCAAATCCTTATTAAAAATCACGAGCAATTATTTGTTTCATTGCAAAGTTCTGCCATGTGTGTACGTGTGTGTGTCCTTTTATCTGCTGCAGGTGTGTGAAAAGGGAACTGCAGCCTGATTGTGAGCTGCAGTAATTACAGAGACACGGGGCAGAAGTGTTTATGAAATGAGACCAGGTGCTGCGATGCAGATGATGCCATTAGACAGGTACTGCTTACGGAAGCCTCGCCCAGCAGGGGGTGTGTCAGTGAACACACACACACACACACACACACACACACACACACGGGTAAACATAACATAATACATATAGACATGCGTAATACACAAAGAGCGTTTACATATTCCAGATAAGCTTTAATGTCAGAGCTTTAATGCTTCACGAGAGGTTTTGCTTTGAACCAAAAAGCTCGGTCTCTAAGATATGACACAAAACGGCGCCATGATCAGGCAGTCTGTCCATAGCTTATCGACTGAGTTTTACATGAAGGAAAGGAAACACGCCTGCTGTCGCTTCACAGCACCAGAGCTCTTCATCATGTGTGTACTAACTCACTTCCAGCTACAGCTCCCTCACCTGATTCTCATCACCGTACAGAATAAGCACCAGATATTCCGACCGTTTGTTTCATATCGGACGTGCTTGTCGTCTTCGCTGCATTTGGCCCTGGCTTTGGTGGCGTGATTCATTTCGGAAAAGAGAAAAAAATCCCAAACAAAACAAATCTGGCTCCAGCACTGGTGCTTGGACCCCAAATATAAGGGGAAAAAAAATCAGAACAGCTTCTAATGAAGAGCAAATCTTTTTAATCACAAAAACTGAATAACAGGCATCCATTAAGAGTCCACAGCCACCTGCTCTTTCATGATGCAAATACAATCTGCGTTATTTAATGCTCTTTCATCTCGTCTTCAAATCGGTGCTAAGCTGAGACTCTGGACAAGCCAGCGAATTCCACGAGCTATCCTGTTATCCCAGTGGCCTCGGTGCGATATTTATTCTTTCAACAGCACCGCTAGAGCGACGAAGCCAAAACAACTCGCGTCCTTCGTGGAGCACAGTGTAAATTTATTATTCATGACACTGAATGTGGAAGCACTGAATGTGTTGCTCTGATTCTCAGTCTCGAGCCTGCGGGACATGAAGGTAAAGCTATAGTCGTGAAAGATTTGACTGAACACGCTATGATCTATCTAATCGCTTCTCCTAATTAAGCAAAATCACGCTCGCGTGTTATACAGGACGCTGTATGCTCGCAAAAATCAAACAAACAAGAAAACGGTTCTGTAATTCTTCAGTCATAAATTAGTGTGTGAGTGTAACACAACAACTCTTCGTTAAAGGCTGATGATAGACGCATTCTGATTGGCCAGAAGGTTGATTCCTTTTTTGGAATTGATATTGATGCGCTCGATCGAATGCGTCTTCCATTCTGAAAGCAGTCTCCAGTGTTGGTGCTTTGTAAAAGACAGAGGTAAAGCTAAAGACAGAGGTAAGACAGTGGTAAAGCTAAAGACAGAGGTAAGACAGTGGTAAAGCTAAAGACAGAGGTAAGACAGTGGTAAAGCTAAAGACAGAGGTAAGACAGTGGTAAAGCTAAAGACAGAGGTAAGACAGTGGTAAAGCTAAAGACAGAGGTAAGACAGAGGTAAAGCTAAAGACAGAGGTAAGACAGAGGTAAAGCTAAAGACAGAGGTAAGACAGTGGTAAAGCTAAAGACAGAGGTAAGACAGTGGTAAAGCTAAAGACAGAGGTAAGACAGAGGTAAAGCTAAAGACAGAGGTAAGACAGTGGTAAAGCTAAAGACAGAGGTAAGACAGAGGTAAAGCTAAAGACAGAGGCAAGACAGTGGTAAAGCTAAAGACAGAGGTAAGACAGAGGTAAAGCTAAAGACAGAGGTAAGACAGAGGTAAAGCTAAAGACAGAGGTAAGACAGTGGTAAAGCTAAAGACAGAGGTAAGACAGTGGTAAAGCTAAAGACAGAGGTAAGACAGAGGTAAAGCTAAAGACAGAGGTAAGACAGTGGTAAAGCTAAAGACAGAGGTAAGACAGTGGTAAAGCTAAAGACAGAGGTAAGACAGAGGTAAAGCTAAAGACAGAGGTAAGACAGAGGTAAAGCTAAAGACAGAGGTAAGACAGTGGTAAAGCTAAAGACAGAGGTAAGACAGTGGTAAAGCTAAAGACAGAGGTAAGACAGAGGTAAAGCTAAACATATTATTTCTTTAATTTTCCTTCAGGACAGAGGACCTCTACCGGACGCATGCCTACACGTGATCAGGACACGGTGGACACGGTCATTTGTCATAGACTTGACCACAGAAATAAAAAGGGGGTGCCATTACTTAAGAGCACTTCACTCGGTTCTATCATCCACTGCTCCTGCACCTTACAAACACCTTAACTCAGCTCCTTATTGGCAGATTATCAGTCTATTCTCTGAGGTGCCCACTGGGACAAGGTGATAAAGGACAAAAGGGGGAAAAAAGGTTACTGAGAGCATCACAGTGACCTTCTGAAGTGACTAATGAAGAACTGGAGCAGTTTATCTACCTCACACACACACACACACACACACACACATTTCCTGCCACATAAGCTACATCTACCTCGTTAGCTCCATCCGTTCTGCCACTATCCAGCCAGAAGCGATGTGATTCTGACACCCTCCACTACCCAGCATGCAATGCAGCCGCAGTGGCAGTACAGGTGTGATGGCATAGACGTTCGTTTCTGCCAAAATGCTCTGCTAAGTGTGAACGCGGCCTGGCGCTCGTGCAGAGAACGCTAAGCTCTGGAGAGCTGGAGGAGGGGGTCACCGTGCTGCACACACAGTGAAGGGCATGTAGAGGAGAAGCTCATAAAACTCATAAAGCCTTATTCATAGTAGAAGCGCAAAAGTATTTGTTTTTTATACAGCATGAGCGGGAAGAAAAAAGGTTCCTGTGACAATATGTCACTTTAACGCGGGGTAGAAATGACCGCGTGTTGATGAGTGACTAAACTGAATGTAAAAATAAAATCAAATACAACTGGCGTTATTTCCTGTCTTCGGTTGGCACGGATGCCCTAAAAAAAGAAATTCCTTCAAATTCTTTGTGGTCTTTATCGACGAGCGTATTCGTCAGCAGTTTCACGGAGACATTATTACTGTTTTTAGGCTAAACTGCAGACTAATCAGTGTAAAAAAAAAAAAAAAAAAAAAAAAAGCTGTGTTGATGCCTTTATTGCAGGATTTGGGGTAGTAATACTTGATCTCACTGTGCAGTGGTGTGTAGTGGAGTGTAGAGCAGACACAGCCCCAGACTCAGGACGAGTTCAGTGACGGCCGACGAACCCAAACGAGAGCGCTGACAATAACATTCATCACTTTCTCAGTAAAAAAAAAAAAAGCCCTGGCTGGTGGACCGGATCAAATCAAATACGACCTGTTTTGTAGAGCTTTTTTTCTAGACAGCTTTTTTTTTTTGTACTAGTCCTTTTTATATGTTTGAGGAATCTTTGATTAGAACTGAAAACGATCCGGTTACAGTATTTATACATGAACTCTCTCTCTCTCTCTCTCACTCTCTCTCTCTCTGTATTTTTTTGACTGTTCAATTCGATTCATTTGAATGTTAACACACAGATGCTCTTAACCCTGCTGTTTCATCTGTTAACCAGAAACACAAGACATTAACTCAAGTGCCACCAGACAGATTTATTGTCTCTATGCTTTCAGTAAATTGGAATTTTTTTTTTTTTCCTATAAGGAAATCATTAAGGAATACCATTGTGACATTTACTAAAACTGCGTGCAATTTTACATAAAAACCGACAGAAATATACAAATAAAACCCACTCACAACCACACACACACACACACACACACACACGCTCACAAGTTTACCTCTCTGTCCTTCAGCTTCATGGCCAGGACAAGCTGGTTCCTGTGATTGGTCAGGGCCTCTCGGTAATTGCTCTTGGAGAAGAATGCCGAGCCGAGGTTCCCGTGAGCCCTGCACTCACCTGCCTGGTCACCTGCAAGAGACGACGAGTCAGCAGTTCAGACAAACACACGCCTGGCTGTGTTCACACACTTCCTCACCTGACAACTCAAAGACATGACATTCAATGACTCTTTTCAGAATGACAAATCATCCCACACACTCTCCTTCTCTCTCTCTCTTTCTCTCTCTCTCTCTCTCTCTCTCACACACGTCAGCGCTCTGTTTCTACTTGACTGTGAAAATGTTATAGAGCTATTTTTGCTGATACACACTGAAGGAGCAAAAAAAAAAAAAAAAAAAAGAAAGAAAATAGGACAAATCTATGAATGAGTAACTTCTTTTTTTTTTTTTTTTTCCCTGACTGCAGCAGTGCAGTAATGCTGATTTAATCTGCCTGATATTTCTGTAAGCTTTCAAGATTTAGACTGGACAAGAGATTGCTGTAACAGCCAATATCTTCCGAAGTGGAGTGTTCCCCACATCTGTCACGTCTTATGAAAGGCTGGCAGCTGGCGAGACGGATCGACTGTGAACGATATGATGCGTGCGGGACGACACCAAAATACTTTGAGTGCTTTCATCCTTTGGGGAGGATTAGAGTAATGGCACTAAGTACAGAGGTGCGTAGAAAACGTGAATGCAGCAAGCTCCGTCCAGGGGCCTCCGCTAAAAGATAACATGCCCATGACATCATAGAGATGGAGGATGAATCTGTGGCCAGCACACACACATACACACACGCACACACACGCACACACACACACACACACGCTTGTATTACCTACTTTATGGGAAATTTTATTTAAACTATTACTATACAAGACAAATGTCCTGACCCTGAGTCTTGTGTCTTGTCACATATCACATCATTGATATTACATGTAAAATGGCAGCAAGCCGAAAACTCTCTGTCATGGAATCGTTGTTGTTGTTTTATATTATTCTTTATATTTGTTTGAATTGAAAGATACAAGTTCAAATACTAGAGAAAGTTCCAGAACAAAATCCGACGCAAAGCCATCGTGTACGTTTCCTGCTAGGTAAACAAGCCGCGTTGCACTTAAAGACGTCCAGAGAAAAGAAAGACGCTGGCCAGACTCGAATTCTTGAAACGTTCGCCAAAAGAACTTGGTGATAAAGGGCCGGACTTGATGTGCTGGATTAAAGACATTTTTCAGGAGATGATAAGGACTGTACAAAGGTTCATGTTAACTGGTCAAAGCTGTCTTTCTGCCTCTGTCCTCACATATAGTCCAGAGCTGGGGGTCACCTCGAGGCAGACCCAGAACCCGCTGGAGATAGTGAGTGATATCCCACAGCAGGCATGAGAAGGATCACACCAGGACAAGCTGAAGATTCTACCTGACTGACCTGTCGGCTGTTTCAGACTATTGAGCGAGAAAAGTGGAACGAAATCGAGCATCTTCCGTGACACTGACTGCTCACTCAGAATCTCCACTTCAGAGCTGTTGTGCAACGTGTTAAACGTGTGAACTGAACCGTGGCTGACTCAAGTGCACGCCGGCACAGCTGAGAGCGTACGAGGGGAAGGAAAGAGCCGTGAACAAACGGCACGGAAGCTTTCGTGTCTCAGCAGAGTGCTCGTGACAAGAGTGCACTTTTTAGCCGTGTGCATGATTTGAGATGCTACAAAAAAACGGAACGGTAAAGCTGTTGTAGCTATTAAAGCTTTATTTACTAAACCGAGCATGTAGAAGGTTCGGCAGAACGTTTGTTTAAATAAGATTTGGGCTCAGATTAATAAACTCTAAGATCTGCTCAAGGTCCTAATGATGTCCCTTATTCTGAGAGACAACCTCAAAGCTACATTAATTCATCAATGCGATTCTTTAACCTCTAAATACAAAGCCTCACTCCTCTGTTCTGTGTACATCAGCAAGCAGAAGAACTTCCTTTGTCCTTCATGTGTTCGTCATAAAATTGTAGTCCAAACCTGTCGAAAATGATTCTCACGTCATCTCCTGCTATATCTGACAGCGACGCATCCTCTGGCTGCACTCGTGTGTATCGGCATCTCATCGTGTGTAAAGCTGAACGGTGTCTCCATCCTCCATCTGCTCTAAGAAGTCCTGATCGATGCTCCTGGATGTGCAGCTCCATGTAGTTTGTGATGAGAAATAAGTCTCTTATTCTCTACACCACCTCGGTCATGTGCTTTTCTCCCGTACAACATCAAATGTAGTGTTCGGCGCTGGCTCCATGTTCGGTACATGATCGAGTCTTGGCTAGTTCATGTGTGCTTGTTATTTAAGGAAAGAAACTTTATTTCCAGCCGGTGTTAAGGTAGTGTGCTCTTTTTAACCAAAAAAGACGACACACACTATTTTTTTTCTCTGAGCGCCTTATGCTTACTGTAAAACCCAGAAAAAAAGTGAAAGAATAAACTTTTTAGACTATTTATTTAATGTATGTATGTATTAGATTTGTCACACTGTGGTGTATTTAAGCTTTCAGTGAAAAAAAAAACAAAAACAAACATATGGGGGGTTCCAGGGGGGTGTCGCTGAATAGTAGCCGATTTAAAAAATTTATTCAAGCCGTTTCTTCATTTGCGTCTGCCATTTTTAATGAAAGGGGGAAAAAAAAGAATAAGTCTGTTCTTTTTGGCTGTTAGGTTTAACTCATCTTAATTCTACGCACATCCACATCCCGGGTCACTTCACTCGTGTCCATCCCCTGACTTGCGCTCCAATCTACCATCCAGTATGGTAGCAGAGGCCTGGCTGTATTATCTGAGCGACGTTTTTCTGCACGGCTTTTTAAAAAGAAAAGGATTCGTCGAGCATGTCCGTGTTTTTTTTTTTTTTTTTTTTTTTACTTACACCACATCTCTGAATGTGAAGTCATTTCCATTACAGTTGTGGTGAAAATGATTAACATCCATTAACGTCGTCTAGTACCTTCATTTGCATAATTATCGGATACTTAATTAACCTCTGGAATTCAGTTAATATAAGCTTTTATGATTAAAGACTGAAAGAGTTCATTTCTACGTGATGCAGAAGGAAACGCAGAGTGCATATGTTAACATAACAAAAAAACAAACAAACAAAATAAAAATACAAGGCTAATACAGGAAAGCTTTACTGACGAATATTCCTGCGTTTGGTGCGCCGCAGATTTCATTACGTCTCGTAACCGCGTTATTCTGGTCAGTGAAGAGAGGAAAGTTTATTGGTGAAATCTATAGCACTCACTCACCTAAGGTCTTGGCCACCTCCAGGTCTTGTTGCATGTAGGCGGTGCTTTTCTCTGTGTTGCCCAATGACCAGTAGGCGCTGCTGAGGGCGGAGAATACCGAGCCGCGCAATTTGAGGCTGCATGTGCCGATCTTCAGCGCCGCTTCTAAAACCACCACCGAGGCGCTGTGATGGCCGGCGCTCAGCAGCTCCTGGCCGATCACAGACACCACGACGAACGGACTCTTGTCCAGCTTCATTTTCTGCAGCTGCTGATAGGTCGGCTCCAAAGACTCTGTGGGTTCGGATAGGAGAAAAGAAAAAAAATTGATACTGAGACGTGTCATAACCTGTGGCCTTAAATCCCACTAAACAGACAAGTGGGTCACATGACTCAGGTACAGATTGTTTAATCGGCATGGGTAGAAGAATAGAAGCTTAAAATAGTGATTAGAAACATTGTCTTAACATGAAAGATAAATCACATCATAATGTTATTTAGTTCTTTGTGAAGGCTACGTATTCGTGAGGTATATCATCAGATTATGTGCAAAAAAATTCTACATTTAAATAAATGTCTGTATATTCCAGCCTGAATAAAATACTGGGCTCTTCATAGATAGTAATTTATCACGCCTGCCTACTTCTTTTCCTTCATGCCTTGGCCTCTTTTTTTTTTCCTTCCTTTTTCTTCAATAAGAAGTCTTTCTGATGTCTTTCTCTGATACACAATCAGACACTTGGTGTGGAAGGGTAAAGCGGAGACAGAAGGCCAGCATATGTGTAGAGGTGACCTCCGCCGGAGGGGCGGAAACGCAGGTAAGGTGTGAAAGTGCATGGTGTCATAAATCAACTCGTGCCACGGCCGCGTGTCCCCGTGCTGCCCGCTGGGAGCGATGACACTCCGGTTTTAGCTGCCCTTCCTTATCGGCTTGTACCATCCAGCAGGAAAGAGCTTTCCGGCTGTCCTGCTCTACTTTCTGTGTGTGTGTGTGTGTGTGTGTCAGAGACTCAATAGCAGTGTGTTCAATTACAGTTTTGCTTACTTTGCATTTGCAAGTGTTTTTTTTAGGGATTAAAAAGCCCCAATAAGAGAAATAAAGAGAAATAATTAATATGTCTGGCTATATATATATATATGAAGTATATATGTAAGAATTAAAAGAACTTGTGATGTTATTTTAAAGGTAAATTGTGCCAGAGAACCTTTCAGCTTCAGTTTCAGGTAGTTCAGTGATATGGAAACATCAGTGTGTGTTTGTGTGCTTGAACGCATGCATGCTCCTGTTTGCTCCATTAAATCAACAATAGCAGCTCTGTAGTGAGAGGAAACCTGTCCATCGCTGGATGTCAAATATGTTACACGCACCATTACACACCTGTAATCCTCTTGGCGTGCACACACACACACACACACACACGCACACACATGCTGCATTGGGAGAGAATTGTGTATTATTTCATTTTATTACCGTAAAACGTTTGTCCTATTTATGGCCACGATCAGTATCAAGCTTACCTGCTGAAATATTTACCGCAATTTATTTCCTTGCATAGTAATGAGACTCACTGCTGTAATTGGCTTTAGTAATTAAAGTTAGCCGACACTTTAGACTGGAGTCAGGATTCCTTTAATGATCTGCTTGGTCTCTCTCTCACACACACACACACACACACACACACACACACAGCAGCTTCATTTATCTTGACAGCATTATCAGTTGCTAAAATAAAACCATGAAAAAAAAGCTCTTTGGCGAGCGGTGTACCAGCGTTGTGTGTGTGCGAGTGTGTGTGTGTGTGTGTGAGTGTGTGGGCGAATGAACAAGCTGCAAACCAAGTTAACCACAAAGCGTGGCATGATAAACAAGAAGAGAGAAATGCTTATGCGGGCCGTCGCAAAGGAGCGATGGCAAGGCCAGGATTTAATGACGAGCCTCTGGGTGCCTATTTTTCTCGCTCTTACTCACTAATGTTCTCTCTCCCTCCTTTTCTCCGCTCACCGAGTGCGCGACGTGTCAAACGGGAGCTTTGACATGACTGTCTGAATCCCCATAGGAAAGCAGCTAAATAAAGCTGTAATGACAGCGTGTGACAACGCCACCCACCTCGCATTATTTCCTTCCCTTCTCTTTGAATTACCGCTCAGGTGACCTGCAGACCTGTCTATAGCTGCTAGGGCCACGTGATTAGACACTCGATGGGCACGGACCTTAATCCAGCCATACCGATGTTTATTCATGTTTGTCTTCCAACCCTTACATTTATCTGAAGACTGGACACGTTACTGCAAACGTGTTTATCCCGTGTCTGGGGCTGAACGTAAACTCGTAGAGGAAACAGCGCGTCTCGGGTGAAAGTCTAGGCTCGGACAGGGTACTGCGACGTCTCAGGCTGTTTTCTCGTAGGGCTCTGGTACCAGCCAGGGGTTTGGATGGCGTGCTTGTTGAAGAACGGGACGATTCAATCCGATTTCAATTCAATTAGACTGAAGGTCTAATCCCCTGCATGCAAATCCTTACACGAGAGAGTGAGAGCTCAAACTGATAAAGAAGCAGAAGAGAGGATCAAACCTCTGGCGGTGAGATAAAAAAAAAAAAAAGAAAAAAAAAGATAAAGAGAGAAGAAAGAAAGATAAGAGAAAAAAAGACAAAAACATAGAGAGCAGAAAGAGGAAGAGAATGATACAGTGTCAATGCAGTGGTAGAGATCATCTCTCTCTGTGGGGCTGATTATGAAGAGCTGCTCTACATAATCTTTCCAGTCATACATTCATATTTTCTCTCTCTCTCTCTCTCTCCCTGTGTGTGTGTGTGTGTGTGTGTGTGTGTGTGTGTGTGTGTTTGCCCAGCCAGATTGGGACAGCAAGGGAAATAACGGATGTCATTAGGAGTATAACAGCTTCATTTTGGGAACGTTCCCAAGACCGAGGCAGTTTGTGTGTCACTGATTTACCTCCAAATAAAACTGGCTGTTTAGTCAGAGGCCACAGATGTATATTGTCAGTCTCTGTGTCCATGATTGAATCACACACACACACACACACACACACACACACACACACACACAGTAAACAGGCAGCTGTAGAAATATATCTCCACCAGACAGCTCTTCTCATTGCGAGGCCTCGTCCTCAGTAAACAGCGGCTCTGCTGCTGCGACTTTTTTTTTTTTTCGAGGCAGAGATTTCACAATTTCACAATCGCAAACAAACTGCGACAACCTCCGAGGGCTCGGCGTCTGCAGTCAGCGAGTGCACAAGGGTGATTGTGTGCACGTAAAACGTTGACTCCTAAAGGCTTTTTTGTTTATAATTAATCCAAATTGGTACTAAATCTGTTGGTAAAGAAAATCTGTAGCTGAAAGAGCAATATAGCTGAAAATCCTGTTCATACATAATATCCTGTTTCGCTTGCCTGGAAATAGCAAACCATGACAAAAACAAAGTTTGTATCATGTTGTCTTCTGCAACTGTGACAAAATGTGTACAGGATAAATAATCAACAATCAATTCTCCAGCTAGCAGCGGTGTTGTCTCTGCATCGCTTTTCAAATACATTGCTAGTGTCTTTATTTTCTCTTAGTTACAGTATGTCTAGAGCTCATCACCTGATGTATGTAGTGCAGCAGGAGGTGGTGAGCTTGGGAGTGTGTTGTAGTGAAGCTACAATATCAAAATGACTGCTCGTGCCAGTTACCCCAGCACCAGAAATGCAAAACTTGCTTTATTTACAGGGTTAAACTCAGTATTTTTTGTAGACTCTTAGCTAAAGCTAGCTACTTAGAAGCTCAACAGCTTCAAAAACATTAGCAAAAACATCCTGCACTCTTAAAAAGACAACTGAAGCGCTCCAAAAACACACACCTCGAAGTGGCGACTTCATGGCGGCCTCCACCATGCCGACGAGCAGCTGCAGGCTCTTGGGGTCCTGAGCGAGACCGGAGGCGAAGGCGGCCAGAGCATCTGCGTGCCGGCCCAAGTACTGGAGGGCAACGCCCTGTCGGAAGTATGCCTGTAAAGAAAGAGAGGGAAACAAACACACACACACACACACACACACAAGAAAAGAAAAAAAGAAATGATGTCAGATTCCTGGTCTATAAGACACAATTGTACACCACTGCAATGGTCAGTGGATCAATACGCTGTGGTACTGTATGTAAATCTTAAAATAGCAATACTCTGAATATTATACTAGCGTATACACCATATTTCAAGGAAGATCGACACATCAGGCTGCTGAACGGAAGCGTCGGATGGCTGACGAGCACCTGAGCTGTGATCTATGATAATTCGAGCAAATTACACAGATACTTCATCCTTCTCGAATCAGACAGTCAAATCCTTTACAAACGACATTAGCAAAGCTTCTCTGCTAAAACTGATCCAGCTCAAACAGAGCACTGGTGGCGGTGGCGGCGGTGACGGAACGTGATTAGCCGCAGAAAAAGCTGCAATCAGAACATCTGGGGCACTTAAGAATTTCACCACTGGAGAATTCCACCAGCAAGCCTCAAACCAGCTTGTGGAATATTTTGAACAGTCGAGGGTGAACGTTTGTACGGTCTACAAACGGTTCGAAGAAAAAGAAGGAGATGGTGTTAAGATTCATTTTCATAACCTAACACACAGGGATTGTTGTTATTTAACCGGTTGAGGATGTGGTGTCTTTAGTCACTTATTTAACACTGAACGTTAATCTTCAGAGTCGGGGTTTGGAACAGAAACTACATTTCCTGTCCAGAGAGAATCTTCAGGACAAACACATACATTCAAGAGTCAGAACATTGAGATTGTAGCTGCTGCAGCTAAGTGACAACAGGAACGAACTTTGCTTCTAAACATTAAATGGAACCAGAAAATGTTAAGTTGCAACTGTGTAAAAAAATTACTTTTAGGTACAAAAACCTCAGTGAGGATTATTACAGTATATTAAACTATTCACGTTGCTTATTATTATTTAGAGATGATCCGGATACTCGGCTGAAACGAGTATCCGGTACGGATAAAGCACTTCTGCCGAGTACGAGTATTATACGAGTAATACGAGTCAATATCTGTGCTCGGATTGAATGAAAATCATCATTGGGTAGCTGATTGTGTCAGCGTTCTGTGATAGGCTAGTCACAGCGCCCCTCCCCTACACACATACAGATGTATTGTGTTGCTGTGTCTCGCTCTGCTCACTCACAGTCACACACAGAACAGCTCTCTGTCTCTCCCTCAGTCACTCGGGTTCGCGGGTCTTTTCCGTTAACGTTTAGGGTTTCTTCAGCTTTTTACTTCGGGTTGTAACGTTAATAATACGTACTTACTAACCAGTAGAGTTCTGGTAAACGTGGGTTCGTTCAGACGTGGTGCTTGCTTGGTAGAATGCGACTCGCATTGCGTCTCTGCCTGTCGGAGATTTGTTTTCTTTTTTAAACCTTCAGCTGTCTCTAACCAGTAACCAGACACTGAGTGTCTGACAAGTTTTTGCTGTATTTCATAAAAACATAAAGGTAGTAAGCTAGTGTTATAAATATTACAAATTAATTATTACCGGTTAAAGCCCCGCCCATTTCAAGATAAGCCCCCCACCCACTCCGAGTATGGATACAGATACAAATAATTCATATGGTTAACAGATACAGATACAGATACAGATAATTCTGTACTCGCTCATCCCTATTATTATTATTATTATTATTATTATTATTATTATTATTATTGTTAATTTTGAGTGACATGTTACATGAAATCTGGCATCTATGACTGGTGACTATGTTATCAGGCCACAGTGAAGCAGCACATCACAGCTGGTGTAACTGTTCCGTCGTATTTCTAATCCTCCATTAGATAAAGAGGTAGCTCATGCAAACAATTCTAATAACGAATGAAGGCTAATGTAGTCAGTCAGTATGGTAGTGTTGGACTGAAGTATCCCTTTAACTGCCATCAGCGCTAATCAGCACTCTGTATGCAGCTCTGTTTCTGTGGTCCTGCGAGGGATTGTCTTATACATAATGACTTAATTTTCACTCTGAGGCTTGTTTCATTATGCCGCTAATGTTCGACTACAGGGCTCACCGTCTCTACAGCCTGGGATTGATATACAAACACACACACACACACACACACACACACACACACGGCTGTGTGGGGCATCCTCGGCAGGAAGCTCGTTCAAGTCTCATACGTATCGTCCCTGGAATCTTTTTTTCAATCGTACATTACGAGAGAGTGAAGAGCTGTGAAATGTGACACGATGAATTTATAGAGACCGTCTGTAATTAATTTCATGACGCCCAGGAGGGGCGTGACCCTTTGATTACAGGGACATCATCTCTCTCTCTCCCTCTCTGTTTTTTTTTTTTTTTGGACTGCTTCATTGAAACGGACTGAGAACAGAGAGGCAGATTGAATACGACGCATTAACCTTTAGCCTAATTGTGTTATTACAGAACCTTGCAAGACATCACGCGCTGCTCACTGTTAATTGCCTCAGAGTGTGTGTGTGTGTGGGTGTGGGTGTGGGTGTGTATGTGTAGGGAAAGAAAACAATAAAATAACAATAAAATAACAATAAAAAAAAAATCTTGCTAAACTTTCGCATTGTGCAATTACATTTAATCTGCTTTTGACATTTTATTGGACCAACGATCAAAGTTTCTTACACAAGAGGCTTTTAAAAACATCATTTTGGTAGGGTATTAGACAGGAAATGCATTTTTGTTATTGACAGAAGCCGGCTTATGCTAATTGGCAGACGTCTGCAGGGTGCCGGAGCGATGATTCACACGGAAATGTACTTTTTTTTATATATATCTTTCTATTTAATATTTAATATTTTTCTATTTAATAGATTTTTGAGAATGTCAAACTTCGAACACAGTTTCAAATACAGTGTGTGTGTGTGTGTGTGCTTGTGTGTGTGTGCGTGCGTGCATGTGTGTGTGCGTGGACTTCTGATGTATAAACATTTCCGTTTTAATCATTTGACTTTTGTTCAGGAAATTCAAGGTTTAAATATATTGTATTATTAGTAGTAGAGTACATGTGCATGTTTCATCGTATGAAAAAAATGTGAAAAAATTGTGTGTGTGTGTGTGTGTGAGTGTGTGTGTGAGTGTGTGTGTGTTCCGTCTTTTTCAGAGCACTCTCAGCTCCAGTGCACAGCAAATCTTTGATGAGAGCTTTTAGACAAATTGAACTCAAAGCAATGGCATTCACGCTCTTGCTGAGATAAAGAGAAAGAGCGGTTTGTTTCAGAGATGCGATCCCATTTCTTTAAAATGTTAAGTATCACAATCAATATTATGACCATAAGTGATTTCCTTCTCCAAGTACAAGATTTTTTTGGGGATTTTTTTTTGGGGGGTGAATGAGCAGCTCAGTGTTTACAGTTTCTCTTGCACCACTTTAGCTCTCACCAGTTAACTCTTATGACCTTCCCCTTAAAGTCTTTTGTTTTCACTCGATCATTTCTTTTTCTCCCTGACACACGTTCCTCACATTTCCAGACACCCATCTCTTCACGGCGTTTCTTCAGAAAAGAGCAAAAAGTGACGCCTGCTCTTGAACGAGCAACCGAGCCGATCTTCGCATGTAGTCAAATATGAAGAAAAAACACAGCGCAGAACTCCTAATCTAGCACCTTAGTGCTTTGCTGAGCTGTACGTCAGAGCAGATGATTAGGAAAGAGGATGTACTGAGGAAAGAGACAAGGTAAAGTAGGCGTGTCAGCTTAACTCCATCGAGCCGTAAAACTCGGGTCTGTTCATGACGGCTCTCAAAGCCATTCATCCGGCTTCTGTGGAACTCTATTCATGAGAACAGAAAATCATGATGGTTTTATTTAAGGGCTCTACAACCGGAGTAGTCGCCTTCTAGTAAACAAACAAACGCAAACGAGATTCGCTCGTTTCGTCCGGCTTCTGAGCCTAATTTGCCGGTCTTGTTTCACGAGCCTCAAAGGCAATTAAATCCGGCACTTAAGTAGTAATCGCTTTTCTCTGCCTTTTCTTCGGGATTAAAATGCTGCGGGGTAACAGCGGTGTTAAAAAAAGCACTCAGTGCGCAGAGTAAACAACTGTATAGCACTGACAACATAAGTAGTGCTACCCTGATCCGTTAGGATTCTCTGCTTTGTGACTCGCTGACTGAATGTACAACATCGACAGGAGGTGGAAACGTCTTTGCGTGTGTTTATATATGGTTCTCTATCCTGGCGAATGCCTTGTGAATTTACTGGCTGCCTAGCAACATCTTCCTGCCTCCATCCCCACAACGTGGCTTGCTATCACCTAGCTTCAAGCTTCAAGCATGCGGACAGAGAGCATGCGATTATCTCCCTAACAAAACGCTCTCTTGCTTCTGATTTGAAGAGTCAGCTTCATAAAAGTGACACAGTGTTTTATTTACCCCACGACAGTAAGGTAACTTCGTAGCTTTGATCCTCCAAAAATCCAATGTGACACACGTGGCCAAATATGTCTGAGCCCACGGCGAGACGATATTAGTCATGAAAAAGCAGGCAGAACGCTCCAGCCTTCCCTGAGTGCGTGGTTCGATCGATAGGCTCACATCAAGCCGCGGAGAAGTGCGTGGAAAAGGTCATACTTCAGAGCCGTGATCAATACTCGCATTTCAAATTACAACTGTTATACACAGGAACAATGACAATGACAATCAAGAAATCTGCTACTATCCTGGCCTTGAAATCACAGAATGAGTTTCTTTGAAGGAGGAGACAAAAAAAAAAAAAAAACGCTGGCTGTACGTTTTTTTTTTTTTAATTAAAAGATCTGTCTGTCATATAGCCTTCACTTTAGCATGACCTGGAACACTGACTACATCAGTGCCTGAGTTCACTGAATTAACACATATCCACACAACCATGCTGCAAAAGCCTAGGGAAAGCCTTCTCTGAACAGTGTAAGAGCATGAAACCATATATTAAGGCTCACAGATTGGGAATGGGATGTTCACCAAACACATGGGTGTCATTTTCAAGTGTACACACATACTTTTGGCCACATGATGTACTGTTATGCTGTCCAGACTGGAGTACAATCCGTGTCTATAAAGTAATGCCTAACAGTAACACCTACTGATTACCTGTTTTACAGAACTAGATAATAACTGAGAGCAAGAGGAGCCTAACACTTGAGGTTGGGAGTATTAGCAGATGCCTCAATTATCTTTACTTACATTAATCAAGACCAGATGGCGACTGTACAAAAATATCCCTGGCTTGAATTCTGGAGACACAAACTGTGCATGTCTGAAGAATATTAGTTCTCATCAACTACAGAACAGCTTTACATATGCTATAAGCCAATTTTACCTTACACACATATGCCTTGTAGGTGCGATGCCTAGTGAGCAGAGACATCCTTCATCTAGAGCATGTAAGCGGACGATGTTAACCTTCCCTGCGCGGTCCCCTTTAGGCGCATCGGCACGTTACCTCTGAGGACTGACTATTCTTTGTCATGCATGAACTTGCATGACAGTGACATGGGTGTATCATAGCATGAGTGAGGTTCTTATTAATACATCAATTTGGTCTTGAAGCTTGAAGTGTTTCTGCTCTCCGCCGAGGGAGAAACAAACCATGGGAGTATTAAATTGCTCCAGAATCAAGACAGCAGAATCAGCAAAGCTGGGAAGATGAGACAGATGGGCTGAGAGTTGAAGACTACAGAGATTCTCGGTTTTTAGCGCATTGCTACAAAAACGTCCTGATGCAAAAATTGATATGAGCTGAATTCTTGCCAGTGACAGTCTTCCTGTTAAGAGGAAAGAGAGTCTATCAGGCCCTTGATTTCTGTTGATATCAGCTAAAAATCAGTTGGTATCGACCATGGCTTATGTAAACAATAGCTGCATGGTTACTGATAGAAGCAATTAGAAGCATAGCTTGCAGCAATGAGCTGTTTGTCTTTGCAACACTAGGCTTAAAACCTGAATAGATTTGTCCAGTAAACGCACAGCACTGACATCATTTTAGAACCAGAGGCAGTTCTCAGGTGCTATGCCTTCTTTAGCTTGGTGACTATTTTCATGGCTGGACCATTTACAGTGGGAAAATGGTAACTCGTTTGTTCTCAAGCAAGGAGGATGTAGTGCCAAGAAAGGAGGACAACAAGGACTGTAACACCAAAACAAATACAGCCACAAAGATGCTAGAATAACAGCAACTGTTAAGATCTTCATGCCTTGTAACAAGTAAACAAGTGACATGTCAAGCGTAAAATTGCGTGACAGAGAGAGGAAATAGAAGTGGACAGATGGAGTAAGGCTGGGTTTTATAAAGCTCTCCTCACGGCTGGTCATTGTCCAGCAACTCTGTTTCCAGGTTGCCTGGAATGCAGATGCTTAGCTCTCCCTGGAGATTACCAGATAAATACACTCTAATGCATAACAGATGCAGCAAGCCCAAATATAGACCTGCTAATTCCACACAGTTAAGTTCAAGCTGCATGTTTAGAGGAATAGTTTGAATAAACAATAGATACATAAGTGACAATGCATGTAGACTTCTTCCGTCCGCTTGGTGTGATGGCACGCTAGCCAACATTCAGCTCTAGTCAGGCAAGCTGGTGTTGATCGACTCGGTACTGCTTGGTAATCATTAGGTGTACTTCAAACACAATTCTTGCTGATGTGTCATTTTAGGCAAGACCTTTGGCCCAATTTTCAATTAGGCACAGCATCTCCTACGGTCCTACGGCAAGCGTGTTAAAAGCCGCAGTGAGTTAAGACTCGTTCATGGTTAAAGGTAGCCAGATTTTGGTGACCAGCTGTGGAGAGATTAAAGTGTTGAAAGGCAAACAGCAAACCTTAATTGAAACCAATGTCATCAGCTGTTCCTAGCTGAAAAGTCAGGCCCAAAATAACAGGGCCGAGCTCCATGAATATTAATCTGTATTGTTGTGCAAAGCTAATCAAACATCATTAATCTGGACATGCACGCCTTTGTAAGCAGTCCAAAAGAGACAAACAAATGCATTCCACTGCCAGATGCAGTCAGCGAGTCACCTGACCCTAAATACCCCCTGACTGTCCGAGATCGAGGTCCAACAAGCTGGGAAACGACGACAGATGCAGTGCTTATCAAAACAGTGTTTATCAAAACAACTACAACTATTGCCATGGAGTCGTTTTTACTTCGGACTATCCTGCACTGAAAGCAGATCATCTGCTCTTGTATTCAGTGAGAAAGAAGGAGTTTATGACCTACTGACACAAACACCACGCCGGTGTAAGTCTAAACGACCTGGGTGGAATTTCAGAGCCATCACCGACTTCCTCGGATATCCTGTGTAACACCATCTTAGCAGTGTGTATGAACCTTGCTGATAGGATATCTGTGACTGTACTAGCATCCAGACAAGACGTCCCTGAAGGCTCAGGGTTTGCAGTACTGAGTGCACTGGAGTACGAAATTGAGGCTGCCGCAAGTTCAGCTGTTTATTCGTTTATTTTTTTTCCTCGTTCCCCCGAAAGAGTCTCATTTCATACAACAAGGGGTTTAGGCAATTACTTGTGACAATAGCTGGCATGGCAGCCACAGGAAGGATTGATCCGGACAAGAAGGAATCCTGTTTGCTTTATTAAAAGCCATTCATCACCGTGCTTGGGTGTAATGGTGCAGAGAGGATAGTAGGATAGAAACGAGACTGTGAGCGTGTACGTGTGTGTTTGTGACCGAAGAGGACGAGCACCATCACTGAGGAAGCAGTGTTTCATTAGCACACATCTCAGGTTCTGGTGGATGTTAAAAGAAAACTATTCAAGTGCACCACAGCTGCAGTGAGAACACCCTGCTTGAGGGCTCGAGAAGCCTGAGGGCTCGTCTCACTTTTTTCCCCAATGTTGTCTAATCCCAACTTACCTCAGCTTCCTGCTTGTGCTGGTACTGTACACACTGATCAATATGCTACACGAAAGTAGGTGCAATACATGTTGCAAATAGTCAATGTTAGGAAAGTCTGTGGTCAAGAGGGATTCAGTCAGGTTTTTTTTTTTCAGCAGAAGGCTCCTCAGCGCTGTCTCACCTTGCTGCAGGAAAGATGCTAAGCTGGCGGCACAGGCAGCCACATGAAGGGCAGAACAACAGAAAGAGCCAGAGAAAGAAGGACAGGAAGAGGAGGGCGAGTGCAGGCCTAGAGAACTGACAGGCACACACATAATAAGGCTGTCAGATTCGTATGTAAAGCTGAGCTGGGGGGCTTGAGATGATTTTTATTGTTAAAGGTGATCACTCACCAGGTGTGGAATCAGAACAACCCAACATGGTTCTTCATTCTTCAATTATTTGCTAGCAGTGTCAGTTATTTGTTTAAATTAAGTGAAACTAACAAGCAACATACAAAATACAAGTATCACATATTAGATAAAGATATTTTGCCCTTCTGGCAGCAGACATATGTTTCTTTTTTCTGGCCCACGGCACAATCGAGTGCACAAAGTGCATAAAATCCAATGTTCTGCTGCAAAATATCATAGAGACAACACATAATTACAGGTACAAGCCAGTCCTTATATGCAGAGACTAGCTCTGAATTAGCTGAACTGATACACCCACTTCTGATTTACACTCCAGATAAACTGCCAGCAGCTCCAAGCAGCCTCATGTTTATCCGAGCTATTTCTTCCCAAAGGGAATCCAACTGTTTCCCCCTCAACCCTGCTATTCCTCTCCAAAAGGCACAGATAAAGAGCCGTGCACTTGTAGGCGGATGACACGTAAAGGAAAAATAAAGTGCATTAACGTGTGGTTGGACTGTATTAGTCTAGGGAAACCTCTGGGTCTGTCAGGTTGGGTTCAAAGCTTCTTTATGGCCACAGCAATGAACAGAGCAAAACGGAGAAAAAATGGCTGTTGCCAATATTCCCAACAGGCTGCTTTGCTGATGTCATCACAAAGGCTTGACATGGCTGCCCGCTTCCTGTGACACTAATAAAGCAGAAGACTTTGAAAATCAGGGGCATCAAATACTGTGCTGTCTCTGATTGGCAGCGGGAGATGGGTGAGGGCAAGAAAAGAGCTGCTTCTGTAATTGAAATCAAACTGCAAGGCTGGCTACTACCAATGAGCCATCAACTGGGATGCGAGAGCTGCCTCTCACCCTGCTCAGAATAGCTCCTGCTCTCAAAGGCTGGGAAAAGGCTTTTTTTTTTTTTTTTTAATTAACACCATTAACACAGAGTCAGACACCCAAGAGTATGTTACACAGTGGGGGGAAGTGTCTACTGGTAAACTGCTCAGTACAAACCAAGCAAGAACAAAAAAGACAATACTTGAGCAACACGATAGTGAGATGAGGTGAGACCATTAGACGCTCGCTAACTTAAGGGTGGTCTGTATCTCCATCTGCAAAAGGCTTTTGATCTTAAGCGACTTGAACGTTTAACGAAAGAAGCTCTGTGAAGTGCTGAAAGCCGTTATGATGCAACGTGATGAAGTCACGTCTGTGCATGGCTCCGCTTTTCTGCTGTGCTCTTTGAACATGCTGTTAATTTTACAGGTAGTGCCATACAGAAGGGCAAAGAAAGATGGCATTCACTGGCCCTTGGCAGGCGGGTAATCCGCTGCAGCTGAGACATGGATCTGAAAGTTTTGACCTGCAGGGGAGACATGACTTCACTACTGAGGCAACCAACAGCTTTCTGCCAATAATTTTGTAGCAGTCACACCAGTGATCTCATGCCATGTTGGCGCCAGTGAACGGTGCCTCCAAAGCTTTTAGAGTAATTCATTCAAACAGTTAGTTAGGAAGGCCATTATACATCACTTTTTAAAGAAAATGATAGCTATAACAAAAAAGGTAACAAATAAATCATACATAACTGTGACTCAGTAATACAATCGAAGTTCATCTCTAATTAACAATAAACTGTAGTTTGCAATCCAGGAAACAGCATAAGGTTCTAAAAAAGACAGATGAGACACAAGCTCTTCGACCTGGCTCTGCTCTGGTTGTTCTTACCTGCATATGTCAGGTTTATTGACAGTGTGTAATGGGTGACCTTTAGCTAATCCTGAACAGACACATCTTTCCGCTAATCCTAGCCTTCCACTAGGCAAAGGTCCAATGAGAAGGCATGCTGTGTGACACCAAGCTCATTATATATCTTTGGTTTGCAAAGAAGCAGTTCATTACTGTCACCAGCTGAGCACGCAACGCCTCTCCTTCCCTTATGAAGATGAAATGAACTCAGGCAGGGTCTATACTGGAACTGGGTGAATAATTAAAATTCACAGTATGAACACTCTACAAAAAACTGTCCTGTTTTTTTATGGTATTTCAGGATAAGCACATCGCCAACATAGTGTCATCAAATAATGCCATATAATTATATAGCTGCGGACACAGTTAGTTCTACAGACACAGCTAGTTCTACAGACACAGCTAGTTCTACAGATACAGCTTGTTCTACAGCTACAACTACAGCTAGTTCTACAGATACAATTACAGCTAGTTCTACAGATACAGCTAGTTCTACAGACACAGCTAGTTCTACAGACACAGCTAGTTCTACAGATACAGCTAGTTCTACAGACACAGCTAGTTCTATAGATACAATTACAGCTAGTTCTACAGACACAGCTAGTTCTACAGATACAGCTAGTTCTACAGACAGCTAGTTCTACAGATACAGCTAGTTCTACAGACACAGCTAGTTCTATAGATACAATTACAGCTAGTTCTACAGACACAGCTAGTTCTACAGATACAGCTAGTTCTACAGACAGCTAGTTCTACAGATACAGCTAGTTCTACAGACACAGCTAGTTCTATAGATACAATTACAGCTAGTTCTACAGACACAGCTAGTTCTATAGATACAATTACAGCTAGTTCTACAGACACAGCTAGTTCTATAGATACAATTACAGCTAGTTCTACAGACACAGCTAGTTCTACAGATACAGCTAGTTCTACAGACAGCTAGTTCTATAGATACAATTACAGCTAGTTCTACAGACACAGCTAGTTCTACAGATACAGCTAGTTCTACAGACACAGCTAGTTCTACAGACACAGCTAGTTCTACAGACACAGCTAGTTCTATAGACACAGCTAGTTCTATAGATACAATTACAGCTAGTTCTACAGACACAGCTAGTTCTATAGACACAGCTAGTTCTATAGATACAATTACAGCTAGTTCTACAGACACAGCTAGTTCTACAGACACAGCTAGTTCTATAGACACAGCTAGTTCTACAGACACAGCTAGTTCTATAGACACAGCTAGTTCTACAGACACAGCTAGTTCTACAGACACAGCTAGTTCGATAGACACAGCTAGTTCTACAGACACAGCTAGTTCTACAGACACAGCTAGTTCGATAGACACAGCTAGTTCTATAGACACAGCTAGTTCTACAGACACAGCTAGTTCGATAGACACAGCTAGTTCGATAGACACAGCTAGTTCTATAGATACAATTACAGCTAGTTCTACAGATGCAATTACAGCTAGTTTTACAGACACAGCTAGTTCTACAGACACAGCTTTTTCTAAAGATACTGTACAGCTAGTTCTATAGACACAATTACAGCTAGTTATAGATTTAGATACTTCTATTTATTATATATACAACTATACAGATAAAGTTACATCTCGGTATACAAATACATATACGGCTGTAAAGAGCTGCAGTCTGCTTGCTGCCTTTTCAAACGTGATTCCATTAAAAGCTGCTTAATATTCCAGCAGCAGCTCAAGTATTAATTTACTAAATATCATTATTATTTGGAAAATATGACTGATAATGCAAAATATTTTTTTCTTTTTTAAAGATAGTGTACACACAAAGTCATTAATTATTACATAGTTCTTTGACTAAATGAAATCACCTAAACACCCCTGATCAAAAGTTTACATATCCTTGAATGTTTGACCACATTATAAACACGCAGGGGTTTAAATGGCTATTAAAGGGACGTTTCCACACCTGTAACTCATTGTAATTGTAATTAATGTCTGTGTAGAAATTTACAGTGAGTTTCTCAGCTCATGAGGTGATGCCCTGACTTGGCTGGATACTGCACCATAGGGAAGACAAATGAACTGCCAATGGACCTGCGTAATAAGGTAGTTGAACTTTGAAAAAAGCAGGAAAAGGATATAAAAAGATCTCAACACTTGAAAATGCCAGTCAATACTGTTCAAACTCTGATAAAGAGGTGGAAAATAAGAGGTCCTGTTGATACTAAGCCACGGTCAGGTAGACCAAGAAAGATTTCGTCCACTACTGCCAGAAGAATTGTTAGGGACACAAAGAAAAATCCATCAACAACTTTGAGAGGAATACAGGCTGCTCTGGAAAAAAGTGGTGGTGTTTCCAGGAGCAAAATAAAGAGGTACTAGAACACAAATAACCTGCATGGTTGAGTTGCCAAGAGAAAGCCGTTACTGGTCACATGCCACAAAAAGGCCAGACTTCAGTACACAGACAAGCCTCACAGCCTCTGAAGCAGAGTCATTTGGAGTGATGAGACCAAAACTGAACTTTAACAATAAAAAGTACACCATCCCCACTGTAAAGCATGGCGGTGGATCTCTGATGTTTTGGGGCTGTGTGAACGTCAGTGGCTGAGGTTAGTTAGTAACAATTGATGGCACGATGAATGCAGCATGTTATCAGAAAATACTGGCAGACAATTTCCATTCTACAGCATGAAAGCTGCACATAGGACGCTCTTGTATGTTTCAACATGACAATGATCCCAAGCGCAAATCAAGGATGCCCCACCAATGGCTACAGCAGAAAAAGGTGAAGGTTCTAGAGTGACCATCACAGTTTCCTGACCTCAATATCACAGATCTCAAACGTATAGTTTATTCAAGACAACCGAAAAAAATGACAGGAACCGGAGGCATTTTGCCGAGAAGAATGGGCAGCTATAGTACCTGAGAGAATCAAGGAGCTCATGCACAATTATTACGAAGACTGCATGCCATCATCGAAGCTACAGGGGGAAATACACCATATTAAGAACTAAAGGAATAAAAACATTTAAACAGGGATTATTTTCTTATTTTTATTTGGTTTGATGATTGTGCCATTCGGCTTTGCCCTACATATTAACTTGATTCCTATAAGAAATCAAATAAATTTGTTTTGCCTTTTCACTTGTTTTCTTAAAAAAAGTACACATCTTGCAAATATATATATATAAAACAGACTTGGGGGGGCACGGTGGCTTAGTGGTTAGCACGTTCGCCTCACACCTCCAGGGTTGGGGGTTCGATTCCCGCTTCCGCCTTGTGTGTGTGGAGTTTGCATGTTCGCCCCGTGCCTCGGGGGTTTCCTCCGGGTACTCCGGTTTCCTCCCCCGGTCCAAAGACATGCATGGTAGGTTGATTGGCATCTCTGGAAAATTGTCCGTAGTGTGATTGTGTGAGTGAATGAGAGTGTGTGTGTGCCCTGCGATGGGTTGGCACTCCGTCCAGGGTGTATCCTGCCTTGATGCCCGATGACGCCACAGGCTCCCTGTGACCCGAGGTAGTTCGGATAAGCATTAGAAAATGAGAGAGAGTGAGTGAGTAAACAGACTTGTTAAATGGATGCCTTTATATAGTCTGTCCATCCCAATACGAGTCTGTTGAAATAGAAGAAAAAGCTCTCCATCAAAAAATATAAGGGAGTGCAAATGATCTGAATTACAGTCTTTCAGAGTATCATGAATTATAATTAGTCTTGAAACAGAAACGTTCGGTTGGTTTATGTCACCCTTAAACACACACGTACACGCAAATAAATAAAGAATTTATCAATTAAAAAAAAAAACCACCCAGAAACAACTACCACTATAAAATCAACAATCTCTATAGCCATCCATCTCCTTGTTAGTGTGCAGCCTCTAATTATTTCAGAAATGAAGAAATCTATGGCAATTAGTAGAGACTATCCACATGTGATGCTGCTTAAAATGTCAGATTTTCAGACACAAACATGTTCTCCTTACAGCTCTGCAGACAAATAATGTAAATATGTGTGTGTGTGTTATATATATTTACAGAGTGCTGCACATCACATATATAGTATGAATGTACAAGAAATGCAAATGGCTCTGGTGCATTTGCTGAGGCTTCAAGTTTAACTGGAAGCTGCTTCATTGGTCACTGTGCATTGTTGTGGAAATGGCTTGGTTTCTTTAATGGTAATTTAGAGACGCTTCAAGTAGCCCAGGTCCACAGCAGCGGAGATAATGGGGCTGATTCTATTGAGCGTTTAGAGGATCATTTGCTCGGCGCAAGTGTTTACTGACTCGGCTTAAAAAGCCAGCAGATTAAAACAACTAAATAGCAAATGTGATGTGAGAGATTTGCACAGAACCGACACTCGGTAGTGTGACCTATTAATGTAAAACGTTTATGTGACAGCTAAAGAAAAATAACTTATGTTTCCAAAGTAGATATTCATTAAATCATATTTATAATTTCTTTTATTATTGCTTATTTGCTGATGGTGTTTTAAGATGGTTGTACAATCCATTGTTCTGGAGATCGTTTGAAGCTTGCAGCGTATTGATTCCAGTCAGCAATAAAATCACGGCATCGTCCTGGACACCCGGGGCTTTCGGAGCCGAGACCACCAAATGGCAACTACAAGCCGGTGGCATTTTAAAATCCATGTCCACCTTTGTTTGAAAAATTTTCAAAAGGTCATATTTTGCTGTCACGATGTGAAGAAGAATTCTGGATGAGACTGAGAAAGAAAGAGAGAGAGAGAGAGAGAGAGAGAGAGAGAGAGCGAGAGAGAGATTGCTCCAAGGTTGGCACAACAAGATGGACAAAAAAATGCCACTAAGCTCCAGCAAGCAAATGAGAGCTACAGACAGAATCCGGATCTGTCAGACATCTCCACCCAGGATCTGAGTCGCTTAGTGATTGAGACCATCTGATGGAAAGAAGGAACCGACAAAAAGAGTTGAGGTATATTTGAGATAAGGGATTCGTGTCAAGCCGACAGAGTCAGGAAACATTATTCAATCGCAGGCTAAGATGCTGAGAGATTAAATGACGCAGTGTTATTATTTATCATCAGTCAAACACACACACAAACCCTTTGCGGCTTTTCCCTCCTGTTACAGCCACGTCGCAAGGCTCGTGTTCAAAGCTATTTTGAACTATTTTAGGAAAATGTTTTTTTTGGATTGTGGGGCGCTGGCCTGGTCAGCAGAGCAAAACAAAGTGGTCTAGTAAGCTGACGTTTCTTTTATTTACAAGATTTTACTGGCAACTGCAGAAACCCACTTGGCAGATATGTTAAAACACGGCTGTTCTCTTCTGACGTAACCCCCAACTGATAGTATTTTAAGCAATTTGACGATCGAGTCGTGCTGCTTAATTACAGTGTCTACGCATAATTACTGCATGTCAGCGCTAAATCATAATCCAGGTGCTTAAGGAGTTGGCTGTGCCCGAGAGGCAGCTGTCCTGGTGCTGCCAGGCAGAAAAGAAAAAGATCTGTGGGAGGAGGCCCTCGTTGGGAACAGGGACGGCTGATGCATCGTACGCCAGGCCAAGCTCGAAAAACAGCTGGCGACTTGCCTCCAGTCTCCTGTCCAGACACGCCAGTCAATCACAGCCCTGTATTTGTCTTGTTTCTCCCTTGTGGAAGCCACCACTTCTCTCCACTTACCTCATTATTTGGTTTTTGCTTTCTTCTTTGCCAGGCACAGGAAAAAAAAAAAAAAAAAGGTTGCAGGTCCCATGACAATGCAGATGGACAGAGAAAGGACGTACGCCTCAATACACACACACACACACACCCCACCCCCCACCAATCCTGTTAGCTACGACTACAGCACATGACTGGCATTGTTGTATGAGGTAATTAGACTGTCAATCAAGTCTCGCACGAATGACCTCTAGGTCAGGAGGAGGACATGTATTGAGTGTGGGCCAACTGAGTAGAATGTGACCTCTGGTATGTTCATGTGTTATGTACAAAAAAAAAAATAAAAATAAGTACAGCAGAGAAAATGATGAGACGGGTTTAATCAGATTTAACTAGTTGTTTGATTGCTCGGAAGTTATGGGATTGTTCTGGCCGCAAGGCAAATCACTCGTTTATCTTTATATTTATGCACATTATCAATTCTATAAATAGGGGCTGGTGTGACGGACACTGCGTAAATGTTTGGTTGGTTTTCGAGGACATTACGACTTTTTAAAAGGTGTCAGCACTTGTAGCTGTAACACTTAATGCTCTTTCTATAAGTTCTCTGCATTATGTTGTATTTTTTGCTTACTCTTACTAAACTACAAGGGGAAAAGAGGTTCTACAATAAATAATATAATGTTAGTGAAGGAATATTGCTGTGGTGCTGCAGAAGAGGAATATAAATGAACATCCGGGCTGTAAAAGTAACTCAGCTTTGCGTCAGACTGCCTCACGTCACCCGATTATTGATTATTTTCCTATAATAGCGCACCATGTCATGTTCTACTTCTTATTTCGGTCCAGCATACACGTCACAGAAATTCAGTTTAGCAGATTTATCTCCAGTAAACAGATAATAAAGCATAACAATGACCCATGGCTACTAGAAAAAAATCGAACAATAACACAACGGCTCAAAAGCCTCGACCTCTTTGATATCCATCAGAATGACTAAATCGAATATCAATGTTAGCTTGTTGTAGACGTGGATCAGGTTTAGTTGAATGTTGTGTGTAACAGAAATATACAGACATTAATAAACCCTGCATTCACTAAATCTATGCTTTTATTTACTTGTGGTATACACACCATGGCATTGCTGCTGTGTAGGGCAATTATAGCCCACCGTGACACACACGCGCACATGCACGCACACACACGCGCACACACACACTGAAGACGGCACTGGGAGCAGATGCCCCAATAGTCTTTATTAAATCTTTAATAAACCCAAACCCTCAACTCACCACTTGCTTTAAAACAGAAATATAATCCACACAATCTTCCTGCTACGTGTTGATCATATATGATTAGATTACCTGTGCAATGCTGCGATGATCCACCGACGCTCCCTTCAGAGAGCACTTTCTATTTTTCACGACACCACTACAACGAGACAATCGGCCTAACACTTCGGCTAGCCGTCAATCACGCTGCACAAGCACAGTAAAAGCAAACAGCATACAGAAGGAGAAGAAGGCGGAGGCAGCAGTGGCCCTTTGCTCCAGCGTCGATGCCCCCTCCCTGCCCCCAACCATCCACATCTAAGGCAGGGGAGAGGGAGCAGCGCGTTGCTTCAGAAGTCCTGCGCTAATGAGCGACGTCCCTGAGGACCGACAGAGGCCAGGGATTCAAACGCCTAGTCATCTTCTCAACTCTTCTTTTCATGTTTCTTTCTAAACGCGCAGAGAGATGCTCCTTTATCAGGTCATACTGAAGATTCGGACCTCTGCATCTTCCCCGTTCCATTTTCATCCATTTCCACTCGTGTCGAATTTTTAATCGGCTCAAAATGTTTCACTTAGAGGAATAACGGAAAAATCTAGGTGCGTCCTCTCCCGAGGGATGGAATGCCCTTTCCAAAAGCCTCAGCCCTGTGTGCTGTGAAATCTTTCTGCATTACATTTGTCTTTGTTTTTTTCCCTTCATTAACATTAAAACTGTTTTTATTATTATTTTTTTTTTAATAAAAAAAAATTATTCCAAGACATTCCGTATTATTACAGTTTTGGCACAATATAACTTGTTAATTTTCTTATTCAATTAACTTTAGCTTTGTGTCACTTTTGAAAAAAGACAGGCACCAAGTCGAGTACCATGTCTTGGTTAATTCACTGACAGCATGGTCTATTAGCATGCGTCTGCTAATTAATGATTCTGGAGTATTTACTGAGACGGCATGACGTTCGATGCCGGTCTCGTTAACATCCATTTCCAGCAGTGTGCAAAGGCTCAAAGGGTTTATTTTATTTATTTGTTTCTTGTTTGTTTTTTTTTTTTTTAATTCTTGGAACGCACATTAACAATCAAAAAAGCACGACGCGAGGCACTCGATACTGCGCTTTACATTACCGTGTCTTTCAGAGGCGAGCTGAAACATTTATGGGTGCACATCATTCAATATACTGGCTGTGAAATCTGAGCGTCGAAGCCCTCCCCCTGCAATTTTCTACTGAAAGTGAGAGACAGTCAGAAGAGAGAAAGAAAGAGACAGATGACAATTTTTTTTTTTTTTTTTTTTTAAAAGATATTTTTTTCCACAGGTGTCAACTGCTGCCTATTGTACTATAAATAATGCATGCGTACGAATCCACCAGCCTCTCTCATTGTGCAGCAAGTCCTTACTGATTAAAAAAGGTCAAGCTTGCTCTGTTTGCTTCTGTGTTTCCTAAAATACCGTTAAGTTAATGAGCGAGAACACGTGCGCTTTCCTAACAGCTCAAAAATCCTTGATGGTATGAAAAAAAAGGGGAAGGGGAGGGGGGGGGTCCATTTTTGGCAAGCCGTTCTCCTTTCCTCGGCCTGTCTCGCTGTTTGACCTAACGTCTGACATACGGAGAGGCAGAGGAGAAGGAATGCTACATTCCGGCAGAGTTATTGTTCTTCTCCCATATGGTATTCTCCTTATTACAGTAACACACTTTTCCTGCTCAAAGCCTGTGTTTAGAAACTCGTCCATTATCATGTCCTAAAGTGCGAAAAGACGAATTTAGAAACAATCTGTCTTCCGGCACTGAGGCTTTAAAGGAATAAGAAGGGTTGGAATTCATATATACTGTAGCTTGCACTCTGGTTTGTGTGTGTGTGTGCGTGTGTGTATGTAGTATAGACGTCTCGCTACAGTATATTCACTAGTTTCTGAATTTTTGACTCATAGTTGATTTATTTCCATAAACTGGAGATTGCTGGCATTCTGTTTTTTTTGCATGTTTTTCCTAAAACATTTAAAAAAAAAAAAAAAAAAAAAAAAAAAGACAAAGCTATTTTGACAAACGTTGCCGACAACTAAACATCTTTTATTAAACTGATCTGATTGAATTTTATTAAAATCGCCTTTAAGGCTGTAATGATCTGACACTGCTGCTGCTACTGTGCTAGACAAGGCAGGTAACATGAGAAAGTAGGTCAGAGGCGTGTTTCCGTCCTTCTGCATTTCTTGGAAAGATTTTAGAGTAAAGGATGTTCTTGAGGTCCTCTGTTTCCCATCGACTGGTCTGCTTTGTACTCATGTATTACAGGAGTGTGTATCTGTGTGCTTAGGTATGTGGAAGAGGGCAGACCTCAAGTAAAGTGGAACGTTGTCTCGAAGTAAGCACACGTGGAAGCCTGAGCCTTTATCATGCTTGAAGAAAGCTATCAGCAGATGACCAAATAAGAGAAAAGGAAAAAATATATTTTTTTTTTATACGTAAATACAAAAAAGACAATATAGTTCTATATAAGAGACAGATGAATGGAAGGTTTTCAGAGTGTGGCCTTGGACAGTCGCGTGACATTTTCTGCAACCTCAAAAGAATCAATCATGTCGGCTCTGCCTGGGTTATAGAAACAAAAACTACGCCAAGCGTTTTAAGACCTTCCAAGGAGCTTCTAAAGTGTGTGCTTAATAGACACCTCAAAACGTGATACAGGAGCATCTTCACGCTGCGATGATTTGGCCCAGAAAAAGAGTGAACGTGAAAAGCACTGTGGTGACATTATCATGGCTCACAGACGCAGACTAGCAGGGTGGGGATGCAAACCGTTTTAGACTAAACGCTTTAGAGGATTATTTCAGCGCCAGCCCCGGGAAGACGTAAACACACTGGGAAGTGTGTGTGTGTGTGTGAGAGGAAAAAGAAAAAGGATAAAACCTGCATTCTTAAAATGCACATTTCAATCAGGGTCTCATTCATAGGTCTGCACATCCAGGGGTCTTCTTTAACTCTGTGGCTGCATCAACACAGGATAATGTCACAAATCTCCTGAGCTTCACTTCCCCATTGCCTTGAATATTCATCTGTGTCTCTTACCTCTGCTGCACTGCTGAAGCCCTAAAAAAGTCCCTTACACACACACACACACACACACACACACACGGTGACTCTCTCTTTGCCCAAGTCACAATGAAGCTCTCATTCTTGATTCTTTGCCTACAATGAAGTCTTCTAAAGAAATCTTTCAGTTAGGGAGGACTCGGGAGGCAAGAAGATTGCTGCTGAAGTGCCGTTTTTACAGAATTTCTGATGCAGTCATCACCGCTAACAAGACTATGGGTGCTGCTGGAATGCAGGATGGAATGCCTGAACGCAGCGAGATGAGCCATAGAGAAGAAAGTAAATCAGTATGGTGTGACAGTCAGGAAGGAGCGCAGATGTGCGAGATCTCCCTGCTCTTACATTTACACCTCAATTTTTTTTTTCCCTTAAAAAAAAAAAATCTTTTTTTTTTCTTTCCTCCTCTCCTGAGTGCTGCTGTGCACCGAGGATTAAAGACCTCCTTGTGCCTCGGCAGAACTCTAACCCCGGCTGCACAGAGAGCTGCATGTGCAGTTCCAGCATTAGTGCAGGGTGGGAATTCTCCTGTCCGTGAGGTGTCACGTACGAGACATGTGAGCATTTCTGTGTCTTCTTGTGCTGGACCATCTGCTAAAGACGTTTAATTGACAATAGTGTTGTCTTACAACTTGACAGCAGGAGACAGAAGGACGGGGAATAACGGCTCATGCAGTTCTATGCTTTTCAATTAGTTGCTGTTCTTAATTGGATTGCGGGCAAAAGCACCCACCGGTCTGTCTGCCGCCGTTTCTATACACGGGGCAGACAGATGATCCATTTATTAGCTAACCCACTGGGCAAGTAAACACTCTGGTGTGTTGCCCAGTCCCATGTTAAACTAGCAGACATCACAAAACCTTCTTTAAGGTTAACTGCATGAGATGCGTTTCCTTTCAGCCTTGTTTTGAACTGAATGTTAGCCAATTGAACGAGGGCTTACATGAAGAAATCACATGTAGTTGTTTCCTGTCATACACAACTACGTCCATGATCATGCACACTGATTGAAAGTATAAATAAATCAGCAGGACGCTGCCCATCGTTGTTGCCCAGGCGAGTGATCAGCCCATCGCTGCTGCACACTGCCTTGTCCTCTGTGTTCTGAGAATGTAGGTGAGTGTGTGCTATTCTAGGAATCTTCTATTTTCACCCCCAGCAACTACACTAGGCCACTACAAATAATCCCTCTCTTGCACACATATGTGGTACAGAACCGAGCCGAAGCTCCTGACCTCACATCCTCCATGTAAACTAAACCGTGCTTGTTATCGTTTCCCTAATTCCTCTGATGGGTCATTATTTTAGCACCGTCTTTTTTCATGGGTCGGTCCTGCTACACTTATCTTCATTTCAAATTGGTCAGGTGTACTGTAACTAGACTAAGCAGGCGATAATTATGATTTCACCTCTTCCTGTTTTTTCAGTAGCCACCCCTGGCCTCTATTAATTGAATCAGTTCCGGTGAGCGATTCTTTGCTCCGTTCTCTGCCTCAGAGGTAAGCAAGTGTACTGGAGTCCATGTCATTGCGAAGGGGGATAAGCTTAGCTTTGTGCGCTGCTTGTGGAATACAGAAGGGGACGCGTCGTTTCGGACGTTTCGCTTTCCGAAGACGAGTAGTTTCGCTCGGTGTTGCTGAGGGAATCCAAGCGTTTGACATGTGTTAGATTAACTGCTGTCAGGAGAGCAAGTTCTATATCTGGCAGTTCCCATGTGGCCAGTGGGTCTACAAACCGTTGCAGATATTGCCGACAAATGAGCAAAAAAAAAAAAAAAAAAAAAAGAAAAAAGAAAAAAGTTGAACATGAGAGGCCAGTAAGTCTGGAAAAGGTGCAGTCCGTGGTGAAAACTGGAGACACATTATGGAAAGCAGTCAAGCAGATTAATGATGACTTTAGGGGAATGGAACAAAAAACCTCTGAACATGAAGGAGGCAAAATCCCGACCTGCTCGAAACGAATCTGTCCATCTGAGAGATTACATGTGACCAACAGTCATGATGCTTCCACAGAATACTCTAACAACAGCTTATTGCAGAAGAGCGGAAAGCCTTGGTGACGACCCAGAGAAAGGACACGCTCTCGTCTTTACCCGGGCAAAAACTCCAAAGCCTCTCTGGCGCTTTTTATTTTGGTTACAAAAGATTAATACCTCTAATCTGCTTTTGGTGCTTAGCTGGATAAATGAATGCAGGCTTTTGCAGGCTGAATGACTCTGTTTGTCATTTCTTGCTCTCTCTTTTCCCTCTCTCACCTCCTCGCTTTCTCTTTCTGTCATTGCCCAGGGCCACTAACTGCAATAGCCCATCACTCTCTGCAGCCGGAAAGACAGTGAAGGACAAATCAACTGGCACAGCAATCCTTATGCTAATGTGTGGCTACAACAAGCAGAGCTTTCCTGTAGCAGGAAGAATGGTCTTTTCTTTTTCTATGGCTTTCTACCGCTCACCACTCCAGTTCCTCTAGATACGGAATATCTTCGTTTGGCATCTTTCTTGTTGCGGTATTCCCGAAAGAACATGCAACTTTGGGAGAATTAAAGATCAAACATTTTTGAAAGAAATGTGATTTGTTTGAAGTTTGTTCTGAAAATGGCACCGCCCTTAAACAAAGACCGAGGAGAATCAGCAAAGCTCACACACTCTGACCCCAGAACACACACACACACACACACACACACGATAAGACAAGGATAATTGTCTTTATAGAGGGCGTATCTTTTCTAGTCTGAGAAGCAGGCTCTCTTTCTTCTCGAGTCCTGCAGTCTGCCCGCAGGCTATAATGACACTCGCTGCGCACTCTCCGCCCACTCATTTGATCCGGCGCTTGATCTGGTCTCGTAGGCGATCAGACACATGCGGCTATCACTTTTGTTATCTTAAGTCCTCCGACACATCTGCATCGACGTCTCTGATCTCTAAAGATAGCTCTCACCCCGAAACGTCAACCTACGATCCGGATTCATCTTCAGCCTTAGCTCTGGCGAGAGTGAGAATACCACCCAGAATTAATAAGATGCCCTGACCGTGCTGGAGCTCGTGTTTGTGATTGTTAGACCGCAGTTAGGTTTGGAACGTACCCGAATTTCATACAAGGTGCTTTCATGCTCGAGTTTAACAAACAGAGAACATGAGTAGTGCCTTGTCTGTACTCTTCTGAAGGTAGCGTGCACTTTCAGCATGAAAGGAGCGATATTTGCCCATTTCCTTTTCCTTAACGCTGACGATTCTCCTCCATAATGAGGCGTGTGTAAAAAAAAAAAAAAAACACATCCTGCTTAATGATGTACTCAAAGAGAGAGTTCCATTATTTCGCTGTGTTCCCGCTGCCGTCTGACATCAGACACTCAGAAAAGCCTGGGGGTTCTTTAATCCTACAGCACAATTGCTTTTTTCAGAGTGAGATGAAAGAAAGTTATGATCCATCACTCCGAGGAGAGGCGGAGACTTCCAAGGGTTCTTGATTTTTTTTTTCTTTTCTTTTTTTTTTTTTTAATCACTGCATTGGTGACTTTTCTTGAGGGAGCAGTTTGTCACCAAATGAGTGCATGCAGCAGAATCAAGTTTAGTTTAGGTCCAGGGAGACCATGATGAACAAATATGTACTGTAGTATAACACAATGATCACGCTAGACGACAGACAGACATTCATTCATTCATTCATTCATTTTCTACCGCTTATCCGAACTACCTCGGGTCACGGGGAGCCTGTGCCTATCTCAGGCGTCATCGGGCATCAAGGCAGGATACACCCTGGACGGAGTGCCAACCCATCGCAGGGCACACACACTCTCTCATTCACTCATGCAATCACACACTAGGGACAATTTTTCCAGAGATGCCAATCAACCTACCATGCATGTCTTTGGACCAGGGGAGGAAACCGGAGCACCCGGAGGAAACCCCCGAGGCACGGGGAGAACATGCAAACTCCACACACACAAGGTGGAGGCGGGAATCGAACCCCGACCCTGGAGGTGTGAGGCGAACGTGCTAACCACTAAGCCACCGTGCCCCCCCCAGACAGACATTTATTTGCGAATTTATGTTCACGACACAAAGACGCGTTTTCAGCGAGAGCATGAAGGCAAGATTTGGGAGGTTTTCTTGATTTGAAAAAAATTTTGTCTTGGTCAAACTTACGGGCAAAAAAAAAAAAAAAATTATATCAAGCTTGAAAATAAGTAGTAATGTAGCTAGTGCAATAAGCCTGAGTGCGCTTGCAGGGTTGCCTTAAAAGACAAACGCAAGGAAAGTAAACAAAAAAAAATCAAATTCATGCACTGATATTTAATAAAAGTGCATTTTTTAAAAAGGAATGAAAAAAAAATAAAAAATACACCCTAACACTCACGGACACAAAAGTTCTTTCTGTGCTTTCCGTTGCAATTCCATTCCTTGTACATCCATCCATTCATCCATGAGGTTTAGATATAGTAAGTACACAGATATGTACAAAACATCAGGGACGACGTCTCCTCGCGTTGTGACCGCTGCCTTTTATAATGCCAGTCATGTCAACACCTACGATCTCCCTGTTGTTTAATATTACCGTCGACCTGCCAGATGTAGGACGCTCAAAAAAAGTCATGGTGGCTGCGAACGTAGCTGGATGCCGCTACGCATGCTGGGGACAAGTCATTTGTTGTGCTTAATAATTCATAAAGACAAGACAGCAGCCCTCATAGATGTACATGCATTTGAAGGAGTCTGCTGTATTTACCTCATGAAAAATTCATTAGAAGAAGCTGAAGATTGGGTGATTACAGCGCTGGCAAACAGACCATTTGGGACGATTCTGCATGGATCTTGCTTTCATGTTGGAGTTTTCTGTATGCACATGAAAGCGTACGGTGAATTGCTGTTGGTCTGTTGGTCCAGTGAATGGAGCTCAACAAATGAGCCATTTATATGGAATTAACATCCAGTGAAGGTGAACTGGACAAGTTTGAAAAGATCACTGATAAACCCATTTTAATGGCAAACCATTATGGTAGCACCCAATTATCCCAAAGTGAAAAAAAAGAACTATTTAACTTTCCACCTTGAAGTGTTTTATTCCTTTTTAACCCAGCAAACTTCAACTTCCACAAATCCAGTTATTTCCTGTTCACACACTCACAGCTGTTACCAGTTGCTCTTTCAAACAAGAAAACTTTTCTCTTTCACTTGAGATGTAATGAGACAAAAAAAAAAAAAAAAGTCATGTTACCAAGAATCTGTGAAGCACACAGTCCTTGTTCCTGAAAAAAACGTACTGACGCGACAAACAACCCGATAGAAAACGTTTACTTGTTAATCTACATACGGGTCCGGGTTCAGTCGGCTCATACAAGCGTTAGGAAAACTGATGTGAAAGCTGATGTGTGTGAGTTGTTGTCTAATTCGGCTTAGCCACTTAGCTGTGTGAGTTAATCAGCTACATAACAGGCGGGACAAAAGTGCTGCTCGAATGTTCACAGGTATTTAGCTGTAAGTGTCGAAAGTGTTGTGCTGGAATCGCTCTTTTCATTCAACTCAACGTTTCATTGTATTTCAACTTCAACAAGAGGGTCAGAGGGTTAAACGAATTCAAAGGAATGAACAAACTCTTCAGTTGCCCAAAGATGACAGTGCTTCTAGCATCACCTGCGGTACTGCTGATGAACTAACTAGGTTCGAAATCATATAAAAGGTTTAAGCAGCAGGAAAGTGAGGTACAGTACAGTTTCACCACATACTGTATACTGTACCAAACCATTTCTGCTGGACATATTTTCCACTTGAATGCTCGTGGAAAATAAGAGCAATGCGAGAAGCTCTTAAGAGGCTGAAGGTAAAAATAACAGTAGTGGCTCAAGCAAGTAGTACAAGGATTCTCAGAGTCAGCAAAGCTTATTATTTGGCTCGCTCCAGTTTATTTCAGAGGACATGGCAGGGCTGGGGCCAACTCCAGGAGGTCCTCTAACCTTCTAGCATGTACACATAAACACGTATACACCTCTCACTGGCTCCTAGTCCAGCTAGCTGCCTGATTACTCACTTCAACCCGTAGGTGGTCGCCCTTTACCGGTATCCGCACGCACACACACACACACACCCCTCTAGCATCATGCTTGCTTTAATAAAAGCACAGTAATACAACCGAATCCATTTTTCCTTCCTATTACACAAAGGCTTCCATCTTCCATCATTTCAGACAGTACTGGAAAACAAACAAACAAAAAAGAGGCAAAAAAAAAAACACAAAGAAAGTCAAGCGAGACAAAAAGCTTCTATTGTATAATGAACACTACTAAGCTGCCATTTTAGTTAGCAACCCCCCCCTCCACCACCACCACCACCACATAATCACATTTTAAGCCATCACTACTATCCAAATTGAGTTCTAATTCCCAGAGAATGACCTGAACTGGCATCATTTACAGGCAAGTTCTCACAGTATTTCGCATCTAATTAGATCCAGTGTTGGGCCATATGTCTGTGTAGAGTGTATTAATGTTAAAGGCATGTGGGAGAGAAGAACATGGGGGTTTATGAAAGCACAGTGTTGCACGTGTCATTACGAAGAGTCTGGATGTGGACGGCGTGACCGGGAAACCCTGCTGTTTGATGCTGAGGATGAGACAGCGGTCGGAGCAGCTCGAGCAACCCGCAGAGCTTCACGGACAGAAACCTTGCTTCTCTCTGAATTGCGGTTCTCTCTCTCTTTTATTCTATCCAAAGCGAATCTATCACTCCCCCATCTTCATGTGCCGAACTCGCTCTCATTGATCCCACGGCTTTTCATTAACTGCAGCTGTTTTGCCTCCGACGCTGCCAGCACTGTCATAAGGCAAAATTGATTTTCTTTTCCTCTTTTCTCCTCATGACACAAAGCATTAAACATGGCAAAGATTATTGCAGCACCGCATTTACATACAGTCCCTGTGTGACTGGGACCATGTGAACCACCTCCATGGCCATTATGTTTACCTTTCAAAATTTGGAATGTGTGATGGTTGTAATGAGCAATTTTGTAGCCGAGTAATTAGACTCATTAAAAATGAACCATTTATTTAATAGTGAATATTTAAAATAAACGGTGCGTGAAGCAAACTGTTTTAATTAATAGTTAATTAATTTTTATTTTATTATATATAAAAAATTTGTATAATTAGCTTATAAGCCCAATAAGCCCCATCCCTATAAGCCCCTTCCTATAAACCCCTTAGCTATAAGCCCCATCCCTATAAGCCCCATTTCTATAAGCCCCATCCCTATAAGCCCCATTTCTATAAGCCCCATCCCTATAAGCCCCATTTCTATAAGCCCCATCCCTATAAGCCCCATCCCTATAAGCCCCATCTCTATAAGCCCCATCCCTATCAGCCCCATTTCTATAAGCCCCATCCCTATAAGCCCCATTTCTATAAGCCCCATCCCTATAAGCCCCATCCCTATAAGCCCCATCTCTATAAGCCCCATCCCTATCAGCCCCATTTCTATAAGCCCCATCCCTATAAGCCCCATCCCTATAAGCCCCATCTCTATAAGCCCCACCCCTATAAGGGCCAACCCATATAAGCCCCATCCCTATAAGCCCCATCTCTATAAGCCCCACCCCTATAAGGGCCAACCCATATAAGCCCCATCCCTATAAGCCCCATCCCTATAAGCCCCATCCCTATAAGCCCCATCCCTATAAGCCCCATCTCTATAAGCCCCATCCCTATAAGCCCCATCTCTATAAGCCCCATCCCTATAAGCCACATCCCTATAAGCCCCATCCCTATAAGCCCCATCCCTATAAGCCACATCCCTATAAGCCCCATCCCTATAAGCCCCATCCCTATAAGCCCCATCCCTATAAGCCCCATATGGCACCATTCACACTGTAAACATTCTGGGATTTTTCCCCCCCAAGTCAAAAAAAATCAATAAGCAAAATTCCAAGAGCATTTTTCTAATCAATGAGTCGCTTAAATAATGAGTACTCCAAGACAGAACTATTTGTGCGGGTAACTAGTGATAAGTTATGAGTAATTAAAGACACAAAGGAATGCTGTGCTGTCAATCACAGCTTTAGTGAGTTTGCATGCGCCCTGCTCCCTATCCCCCGCTGTGGAAACCATTTAGCTGTAGCAGGCCCAATCAAGTGCCCTCCCAGAGAGTCTCATCCTGCCCTCATCCTCAAACGAGGCTTGTTACAGACAGCACGAACAAAACACGACAAAGACGGCCTTTAATGACTTTCTCTATGTTTCGCTGCCTTCTGCTCCTTCAAACCTTTTGTGTTTTCTTTATCTGTGGCCTGTCACGTGAGCGATAACACACCTTACCATACGTCTCATCCATCTTCCTTCTGAACTGGTTCGACCTCTTCTGATATTTCTATCTATCCTTTCCGGTAATCGCATAAACCCCTTCTAATATTCTCTCTTAATATCGGTTTCTCTTTTTCAGCCCTTCAAACTTCTCTTTGCCTTCAGAATATCCAAGCTTCAATTAAATCAACCTTATTCTAGCCAACATTTCTCTCTCTCCCCAGCTCACATAGGCTAAAATGAAAGATGATACCAGAGGTGCATATTCACAAAAGAATGGCACGACCTGGCTGCCATATTCTGTATAATTACTTCCTCTGGCTCTGAACGTCGGATGGAGGCCAAACAGAGGAACGCCACCACCAGGCAGCCTGCAAGTACCCCAGGGCAGAGAGTAGTTTGATTCAAAAATCCTGATCTGTGTCAAACGGACAGGCAAACACCTGCTTTTGAAGTCACCTGGGTGCATCCTCTAGAGATTTGGCACAGATACATCCCTGGTTATAAATATATCCTTTGAGCTCGTCCTTTTCTTTCTCTCCTGTCTCTCGGTTATTAAAGTAGTTGGCATTGCATACAGCTGTACCTGTAACAACAGAACACATCTGGGGAAGCAACATACAGTACAGTATTTTCAGTCCCAAGATGCATCTGAAGCCTGGTTAGGAGTATCAGAATGTAAGACATAGCAACACATGGTGATCATGTTTATGCTCTTCTGCCTGATGGCCAGGATTTATTTGCTATGGCTTATTCGTATTGGCAGTGTTTCTTCGTTTCTTGTATACAAAGTGACAGGAGAGGGGCACGGAGTTGCAGTCGTATCCAAAGGGTTCCTTTCAGAGCCATAAATATTTCATCCCTACGAGTCACAGTGAATTTCTTATATTCGCTGTAATTAAATATTCAATCCTGAAGGGGAAACTGCAGTGAAGCCCTGAATTAGAGGGCTTCAGAGCAATCAATCAGGGTCAAGGCTGGTAAACAGCACACGCAGAATGACACAGAGTAACTGAGTCCATCAAAAACCCACTGCATCTTGATCACTCAGGGATGTGGAATCTGATTTTGACATCTTCACGAATTAATACAATCTCGAAGGCTGCTTGTTTCTGGTAAAGCTAATTCTCAGAGTTCTCGCTGTTACCCTGTGCACCACCAAAAAAAAAAAAAACTGTTTGCCACTTAGAGAAATCTTTCTAACGGTGTAAACAGATCGTAACTCTACAGGCCTCGTGGGAACATGCTTGGTGTAAGCTATGGTTGGTAGAACCGCAGTGCATTTCCTCTCCACCCACTGCCCAGCTGCCGTGACTCCGGAGCCACAAGGTCGGCTCCACCCAAGGTCGCAAACAGAGTGAGTAAATATCGCCGTTTCACATCTTCTAAAACCATCCACCCATCCCTTAATTACACGTCCACCTCTTTCTCGACGGGCCCCACTTGAAAGATGGCGTTGCCGCTGCGGTCGGCAGCCTTTAATGCGGCCCTTTTTATGGTTTCGTGCAAAATTCCCCCCGTAGACTGCAAATGGCTGAAAGGAGTGTGGTCGGGCACGGGTTTGGTTACTATGGAAACATGTAGCACTGTTTACCTGGCCTTATGATGAGAATATTGGGTTTCATAATGATCTAATACAATTTCAGATGGCGTAGGGTGAGAAAGAAGGAAAAAAAAGAGAAAAACAGGTTGCTATGTAAATAGCACACATGGTGTCATCTAGCCTATGTTTAGCTTTAGAGGACGTATAATTAAGCTGCTGGACTAGTGGAAGACGTACTGAATTCTGAGGGGAAAGTCTTATATGTTGAGATGCTCCTTATCTTTTAGATTGAAGATTCTAGAGACTAACTCTGATTAATGTGCACTGATGGATGGATGTATGGGTTAATGTACGTTTTAGGATTCACCTGTGAACTTCATTGCTGCTCAGATGTCTGGACTGGCCCACCTGTTTCAAAGTCCAAGAGCATATATCCAGACGGTCCACGCTGTCTGAGGACACTGGCCTATTGTTGAGTTAAGCAGGCTATAAGAGAAAGCTCATGTTTTACTGAGAGCTCTCACACACAGCTCTGGGTATGAAAAGACTTGAATAATCTTTAGACTCATATGGATGGTATCTTCTGAACAAACTGAGATGTGCATGAAATTAATAAGCAGATGGTGAGAACAAATCATGACGCCAGCATGTGTGTTAAACACGACTTCCTCCTCCCTCGGTCTGCAAATTCAGCCAAATTGAAATGACCAGAGCCTGTCTGAATGGCGCCCACATGCGCAGGCATACAGGATGCACTTCTAATCCTGCTTAACGTGATTCCATCTGAACGACTTCAATTCATTCAAGTTTATAACACTTTCTCTAAACTTGCCTGCACAATGGTTCATTTTGCTGTCAGGAAACAACTACGATGAGTGTTTAAGCATCTGAGAAGCTTCCAGAGCCACACTGAGGATAGAATTGTGTACCTAAGCACCGTTCCCATGCCAAGGGCGTTCCTGTTGCACTGCTGTAAAGTGAGCTACGCTCTACAGTTGAAAATGGCAGAAACTGGGACACCTACATTACCACACAGTCCTTGGTTAGAGATCACACACAGGACAAGACACAAAACTAGACCGAGACAAAGCGCATGTCAAAAATGAAACCCAGTGACAGCACCTGCGCTCTACGGTTTCAGCCCAAATGTAACAAAGACCTGGAAACCTGGTGTCAATAGTACGTCATATGATTTCACAAGACGCCGTGGGACATTTCTGTCCTTCTCTCCTGCCAAGCCTCAGAGATTTTTATTGTGATACTCTTCCTGGCTGAAGCGCCGGTTTTCTCCCTCCGCAATCTAAACATTTAATCTAAGATGAAAAAATAAACTAATTTCAAAAACACCATACAGATAAGAAACCACTTTACCAACCCCACAGCATCATCCCTGGGGAACGAGAAAGAGACACAGCAGCCAAGGATTGATCCGAGAAAATGATAAAGGAGGCAGAATTACATTTCTCGCCTGTCAGTTCACACTTTATTTCATTCTGGCCGAAATGAATGCTTCATTTAAAGAAAGCTCTTTTCTTTTGGAATTAATACTGTTTACTAAGTTACACGCAGCCATCACACAGCAAGTAATATACAGCAATATTCTGCTTTAAACCCCTCTTTCCAAACACTGTTCCATGAAATGAGGTCAGTCTGCACGGCCCCGTTCTAACCTCAGCTCGCTGTCTCCGCCGAGATAGCTGGGGAAATTAGGATGCTGTGACTGAGCCATGGAAATATCCCAACATTTGCAGCACGTGAGCATGAGGACATTTGAAACCTGCGTTTTGAAACGGCCATAAAAATTTTTACGTTTTTTTTTTTCTTTCCCTGCACTGTAGGTACTGCATATATTCGTTTTACTACACTGTCACGAATGTGCTGTAAATATTGCAAGTAAGTAGTGTACTGTGTGCTGGGTAAACACTGTTCAGTGAATGATTCTACACATCCTGAAATGCTGCTTTGTTCAAAACAAAGCTGAAGAGATGGTCAAAATTCAATTTCTTCGCACTGGAGAGAAAAAAAAAAAAAAAAAAAATGACACGGCATAATTACATTACACAAAAGTGATTTTTAAAAGAAGAGGATAAAAATGGGGCTCAGACTTGATTAACTGGAACAGCATTCTAATCGGGTTTCTGCGAGAAGCCAATCCCGTCTCCTGCTCTAACCCCCTGGAGGGACGCAGGATCATATTAATGAGAGAGGGCCTGAGCTTTCAAATGAGATCATTCTGACACTAATTCGCCAAACAGAAAACCGACTTAAGACATCCACCGATACACTGCAGTGGATAGGAGCATATCAGTAAGCAATGAGCTACCTCAAGAAGGCAATTAGTGGAAGTGAAAGGCACACTTTTGCAAAGCTTGACTGGGTATCTGTTCGGGAAACAATGTTGTCTGTAACAGAGGGCGGAGATGAGGAGGCAAATTGGGAACTGTCTGAAGGATAAGGCTGACGGCAGACAGCGCACAAAAACAAGTGTCATATCCACCAGCCGTGATTGCTTATCGAGTCTGAAGGAGTCAGACGCTGTCTGAAATTGAGAGAGAGAGAGAATGCAGGAACGCGCTCACTGTTTTCAGACTGTTTGAAGGTAGAAAGACAGATCAGAGAAACGGTGAACATTTGTGATTGGCTAACCAGAAAAGTCTAAAATCACGACAGAACCATCCAATAGCGATGCATTTATGAAGTCTAACAGAAACATGAGCTCAACAGTTTAGACCTGCGTACGGTGTAAGATGGACACACGGACATGCTGACATGCTGAAGTGGAGACGCAAACCAGAAAAAAGTGGACAAAACCTGGCCATAATTTAAAACAATTCAGTGTTTTGAGTCATTTAGCTTAATCAGTACCACCTGGTCTTAACAAACAGAACGGTAAGACAAACAGCAAAGAAAACGAGACTCTCTGCTATACAGCTGCCCCAGAGGCCCAGAAGCATACGGAGTGGCCAAACCAAGGATAATGGCTACAGAGTGGAAGACCAACTGCAGTACAAACCTCGCTCAGGTTTTGCTGGCCTTCATGCTGGCCAATATGTCAAAAAATGTTTATTCAAACTGGCCGAGGGGGTTGAGGGAGATGAGGGGGATGGTGGGGGGGAGAATTAGTTCAGAGTTTTCAAGGCCATGAAAATGAAAGCCATGGAAAGTGCAAGACTGAGGAAATTCTAAGCTCCTATTTTCCACCTGGTCCTGTGACGTTAATCAGATGGTGGAGGAGATCGTGTTGGGGATGGATGACTGAGATGAGCTTCAGTGAGTGGACGATATGGAGAAGAGATTCTGCGTGCATGCAGTAAGGACATTTCCAGAATAAGTAGAACATTGCAGACTGGGACTGTAACCGAATGTATCGCCAACACGTTTTGGGTTTTGGGGTTTTTTTTTTTTTTTTTTACACAAGTATACTACCCTCTTTGGCTCTCTCGTTCACTTTCCAGTCCAGTCTTTTTTTTTCATGAGCCCTCTGAGAGCAGGATTTATTTTTGTTGCCAGGACAGAAAAAGAAAGAATGAGCCAAAAAGTGAATATGTGTAAAACCAACAGGTCTGCATATATACTGCGTCGTCTGTATACATGTGTGTTTGTTTTACTTAAAAACCATCCGCAATTCTATTAGTCTCCATACGCTGGTCAAGGAATAGAAGCTCTTCCCTTAATAAGTTGACAACAGGGTCAAGAGCAACAACAGAGAATTTTAACTCGCGTCAACTTTCACGACCTGCAAAATTCCAAAGGCTCTTTAGGACGATTTTTACTCTTAAACCTTGGAGTCCGAGATCAGTCTATATTCTTAATAGAATTCTTTATTAGATCGGTTTGAATTTACCATACAAAAGCAACCATTAAAAGAAGTGTAATTATAAATGTACATACATTTACTGAAGAGCATTAACGATGTAAGAAGATCATTAAAAGCACAGATGAAAAGAAATGGAGCACTATTTAGTATGCTTGTATGTGATTTGGGATGAAACACCATTTTGGATGCGATGTGGAGTTCAGTTGTTTATTGCACGTGTGGGAAATGTTCCCTGCCATCCGAAGGTTTGAACTTTTTCTTTTCCAATGCCACTTAAAATCCAAACCCAGACAAAAGCAATTTGTTGCGCAGGCAAACAATATTATATTCACCAATAATAAAAGAGCTCCTCTGCTTACTAACACAATAGTGCTGGCTTTGGATCCTTACATTCAAAAAAGCCTTTGCACTTGTTTCTCTAAACTAAACTAAAATTATACCAGGTGTCCTTGCTGATGAGATTTGTCTGGACGACTAGCTTCTAGATGAAATTGTAATGAAATCCTCCGGCTTCAGTGAGAAATAAGTAATGTACGATGTCGTGCTTCCTGGAAGGGTAAAAGCATAACAAAATGAAAGCGTCAACAGCTGTAAACAGCAGCTCTTGTAATGATATTGCACTGAAAATCTCACAAAAAAAAAAAAAAGAAAGAAACAAAACAGGATTTTCATGGAAACGTCAACATTGTGTTGTGAGAAAGACTGCGGTGAATAAAAACGAGCCCGTTCTGCACGGATAAAGCGTTCGGAAACCAGGCAGAATCTCTGGCTTTGCTAAATGTAGAATCGGACTAAATCCCTCTAACTCCTTTTTCACTGAACGGTCAGAGGTAAATGGTAGCAAGCTGCTCCACAGCTCGCTGCGAAACCTCTCCAAATCATGAATATATTTTTTTGTGCCAAGTCAACACACGAAACATGCAGAGATTGAGTATTTCACACCTTCGTGGCACAGGAGAATTGGAAAGCCTCCATTCAGAGCTTATTCTCGAGTGCTCGTGAACACTCGCGAGAAAAACACGGCCACAAAATAGCACGAGGCAGCATCTTGGAGAGAAGAGACATTTGGTGGTTAGAATGGGTGTGAAGCAGTTCTGGGAATTGAAACAAATTGCATTAAAGTCCAGTGTGAGGTAAGGAAGAAGGGAGCCCCTATGGCCTTTTTATTATTTCATTGTTTCACACCTGAAAAAGGAGGAAACTGGATATAGCTCCAAGGAACAAGGCCACTTTGAAGAAAAGCGAGAGCGTGAGAGAACGAGTGAGTGAGTGAGAGAGAGAGAGAGAGAGAGAGCGATATAAAGTGAGTATTGGTGGAGGAGGACTGCGCTGACGCGAGCGGCCGTGATGCTTGCTCTGCTTCGCTGCTTGCAGTATTTTAAAGGAGTTCAAAGGCGCCACTTACGTGCACACATGAAAGACTGGCTGTGTGGGTGGTGCCACCTCTACCCCATCGCTTCCATTCCCACACGTCTGAAAAGCTATATTTATTATTCTGAGTTAAGCATACACGTCACACTGGGATACTGGGAAAAAAAAAAAAAACCTTGGATGTAAAGTTGATGAGGATGATGATTACAAGCCTTGGGGAAAAGTTTTCCTGTACACCGCTCCAGAAATGTGAAGACTCAGTTGATGACTCAAGCGTATTAAGAAAGCCAGACTGATCCAAGACAACTTGTTCAGAGTTTTCAAAAATAACACGATTTACCAAGACACCTGATTTCCAACTCTGGCCATGAAAGAAACATCTCTTGTTTTGTCTGATTCCTTTCTTTTTTCGATGAATAATGAAGGAACAATAAACAAATGAATGTCTCTTTAACTAAGAAGACATATTTTGCTTGCTACGTTTGGATATCTGGGTGCTGTAGATTTCCAACTAAAACCTGAGAACTGCTGCTCATTCTGAACATCCTTTAACACGTTACACAGATGAAATGATTTATACTCCTGCTCTATAGTTCCAGCAGAAGACCACGAGTTCCCTTTTGATTCTCGTTCCTTTCAAGGTTTCTTCCTCGTGTTGTCTCATTGAGCTTTATTTTCTCATCCAGCCGCTGACTATTCATCAGGGAACTAAAATCTATATCTGGTTTTACTGCTTTGTGACGATGTCTACAGTTATAACCGTGATACAGATACTAACATACAGAACTATTGGCTATTACTCTATTACACTGCTATTCATAACAACTGAAAGTGTTAAGTAGAAATAAATAGAAATAGTTATGCATTAAGCGGGGCACGGTGGCTTAGTGGTTAGCACGTTCGCCTCACACCTCCAGGGTTGGGGGTTCGATTCCCGCCTCCACCTTGTGTGTGTGGAGTTTGCATGTTCTCCCCGTGCCTCGGGGGTTTCCTCCGGGTACTCCGGTTTCCTCCCCCGGTCCAAAGACATGCATGGTAGGTTGATTGGCATCTCTGGAAAATTGTCCGTAGTGTGTGATTGCGTGAGTGAATGAGAGTGTGTGTGTGCCCTGCGATGGGTTGGCACTCCGTCCAGGGTGTATCCTGCCTTGATGCCCAATGACGCCTGAGATAGGCACAGGCTCCCCGTGACCCGAGGTAGTTCGGATAAGCGGTAGAAAATGAGTGAGTGAGTGAGTAATTATGCATTAAATGACAAGATTGGTGCTTGTTAAGATGTTGGGGAACAAAAAAAAAAACACTGCAATTCAAGATACTATTAGATCATGTACAATATGTCCAACAATATAAAAGGAGAACGTGGTTTAATGTAGTTTTACGTGGCTACCTGAAAGGTACTTGATTTGTAAAGTTGGTTGTTGGTTTGTTAGAGTAATTCAGCTAACAGAGGCCAGTGTCGCCATCACCTCTGTTTAAAATACAATGGCGTGTGCTGAATGTCTGAATATCACAACATTTTGTACATGTCACCGTCTGTAAATGTCATTTTCTGCTCATCTACAAAGCCGCCTGCATATTTCATGACCTGAAAGCCCAGGCTGTCTGCATATTTCATGATCGCACATGCCCACAATCCTCTACACGCACAAAAGGGATGTTCGGGTCAAAGAGTCAGCAAGCACGAGCGCTATCAGATGTCCGTATAGACTAAACAGCCACGCAGAACTGTGCCACCGTGTCTCTGTGTCTGTTTATAGAGCCGACCCGCTGGCCTACAGAGCAGGAAAGCGGCAACTGTTGCAGTCTGACAGATAACTAGCTCCGCACAAAAGCCAGACCGACACACTACAGCCTGTCCACAAAGACGCGCCTGATCAATCGCTGTGTGAAATATGACTGTTGTGTTTGCTACGCAATCTCACAGGTCAAGAAAATCAGCAGCGCAATGTACAGTACACCTGTCAGAGCGTGGGGATTACAGCTATATGTATGTTTAGAATCTACGTATTCTTCTGCATTTTTTTTCTAGATGCAGATTCGTTTTCCTGTATCATATTTCCCTAACTCTATCAAAAACATGCCTTTTATGGGGTGACATGGAACAGAATCTATTCATAGCATCCTTATGAGACATTTGATTTTTTTTTTAGAATATCAGATCCAGAAAGACCGACAGATCGATCCCAGGGTCCCAGATTCAATCCTGAGCTCTGGTTACTGTCTGAGTGAAGCTTAGATACTGGATGGATACTGTTCTGGGTTCTCTTGCTCCACCCACCTCCTAAAAACACACCATTTCCAACACCAAACTACCTCTTGGTGTGAATGTGTGTGTGCTGTTGTAGATGTGCGTGTGTAGTGCCCTGAGATAGACTAGCATCCAATCCGGGGGGAAAAAAACAGCATTCCCAAATTATTGCTATCCTGACCAGGACAAAGCTATTATGAACGATGAAGATCGACGAATGAATAAATGACCCAGTGGAGATAGACCATGTGACAGTATTACACTGTGATGCACTCGCCATCGCATTACCAGCATAATACCTCAATCTAGCACACCATCATTTTAGCTAACAGATAGCTGGCTGCAGTGAGCTCCAGAATTATTGGCACATAAAGCTATGAAATGAAGAACACAAATCCAGTGATTGATAGTTTGATCTAAGACACATGGTAATGCTTAGACCTTACGATAGCTTTGGGATTTGCCAACAGACTCCATCTATCATGATGGCTATCGGGTTGGACGGTTTAAGTATCTAAAAAGTTTAGAAACATGATTTCTGCAGCTTTAAGATCGACAAAAAAAAATAAATAAATCGTCTTGTATCTCGACATACGTGTTTCTATTTGTCCTATATGAACTGCATAAGAAAACTACCCCACCCCCCACCCCACGCTCATCCAGGAGATATTATCTTTAAGTGGTGATACTTACGGGGATGGGGATGATGGTATATTGCACGCTGTCTCACGTGCCTTGTAATGATACATTGCAATGGTTTTTTTTTCCCCCACAAACAGTGCATTTGATGTGTCAAATACTGGTTTCTGCCGACCCTGAGATCTAATGTTTAGTGCAGTGTTCCCTGGAGAGGATAAGAACAGTAATGTCTAACAAGCTTGTTGACACTTGAAGAAGATCTTGGAGTATCTCTTCATGACAAATGGGAACGTGGTGGTGGGACTAGTCACAATAAATCTACTAATTCAATTGGACAGCACTATTGTTCCTACCTAAACCTAACCCCAAAACTGAAATCTGTTTTCATAAAAATATTTATCGTTCTTTAGTGTGAAGAGCAAAATCACAGATATTTAATAGAGCTAGACACATGCACCACAGCTTTCAAGAAAGGACGAAAGGGAGGAAGGAAGGAAGGAAGGAAGGAAGCGAGCAAGAAAGAAAGAAAGAAAGAAAGAAAGAAAGAAAGAAAGAAAAGAAAAGAAAGAAAAGAAAGAAAGAAAGAAAAGAAAGAAAGCAAGAAAGAAAGAAAGCAAGAAAGAAAAGAAAGAAAGAAAGAAAGAAAAGAAAGAAAGAAAGCAAGAAAGAAAGAAAGAAAGAAAGCAAGAAAGAAAGCAAGAAAAGAAAGAAAGCAAGAAAGAAAAGAAAGTAAGAAAGAAAGAAAGAAAAGAAGAGAAAGCAAGAAAGAAAGCAAGAAAGAAAAGAAAGAAAGAAAAGAAAGCAAGAAAGAAAGAAAGAAAGCAAGAAAGAAAGCAAGAAAGAAAAGAAAGAAAGAAAGAAAGAAAAAGGAAAACGGTTACCATGTTTGACTCTCAAATCTGGGGTAGATGCTTGGCCTCTCACCTCTGCCCTGTGTGTGTGTGTGTGTGTGTGTGTGTGTTCTCTGCATGCATCAGGGATATCCTCTGGGTTCTCTGGTTTCCTCCCGCAGGTCAAAAGCCCTGAGTTGTAGGCTGACAGACAGCTAGTGTGTGAGTGTTTTTGCCCTTTGAAGGGGCTCATCCCGGCTGTCCCCTGCCTTGTACCCCGAGTCCCCTGGGATAAGCTCCCTGTGACCTTGTGTAGTATAAGAGGTTGAATGGATGGAAGGATGGGTAGGAGCCTCATGGACGCAGGCTTGTGCTGTCGCTCTCTGCATGTATTAAGAGTTGACTGAACTTTTGCGTGCGCACACAACAAAAATCGCCTCAATCTTTCCAAATTGGTTTTGGACCAAGTCTAAAATAACGAGTGGAATTCTCATTCTCCTAGCGTACATGAGCAAACGCTCAGCTCGGCCATCTAACGAAAGGTGAAGAACACAGCTGCTAAAACATTTTGGGTTGCACAAGCCTCTGGCAGACAGTGATGAAGCTCATTATTTATACAGAATAATTCTGATGAAAGCCAGGCAGCTAAAAGACACATGCTGACACAGACTCAGCATCAAGCATTATCTAGAAGGGGAAAAAAAAAAAATAAGGCAATCAGGCCATTAAGCTGCAGAACAGTAGGTGAGAATCTTCATCAAACGATTCTGGGTCAGCCCCTGTTTTCAGACATAAGCTTTTCTTCTTCTTTTCCTTTCTGCTTTTGCTTTACTTCCTTTGGTGTGGAGAACAAGGGGCTCCTGCTAGAGTAGATCCAAGGGGCCGGTGTATTTGAGGTGTTTTTCCACCTCAGCGCACAAGGAAATATGCTGCGTATTGGGCTTGCGTGTTTACTTAACCGACTGCTTTTTCTAATACCTCTGGGGCTCAGGTACATCCGTGCTGGTCTGAGACAGACAGAGACAAACAAAACACACACACACACACACACACCCCAATCATAACAATCAGCACTGCACCGTTACATGGTGAAACAGCCAACCCTGAATTTCCAACCCCTTCTGGTATTACCACCGCAGCGCTCAAAACCACACACACTCACGACACACACACACACACACCCCCACACCATATCTACCGCATCCAACTAATTAACTCATCTGCCTGCCTGGGGTAAAAAGCAAAATTGTGTAAATAGGTTTCAATCAAAAGCATTATTGGTCATATTAGATGCTTGGGTGCTTGGCTGAGATGAGCTCTTGCGGCGGAAAAAACCTCCAACACATCAAGAAGCTAATTTTCTGCGCTGCACTAAAAATGTTAAAGGGAAATACCGACTCCAAATGATATTTCCATATTTGCTCGAACTGCGTGCCAAGACACTTAGAATGCTGCCTGCTTTTTGAAATGAAAACGCAAACAGGATTACGTTAGGCGACATGCGCGGCTGAGATGAAAATATACTATTGGGGAGAATGTGAAGTGCGCAGTAGGAAATACGGATGTACAGTAACACAATGCAGTCTGTATCTGTATCTGTTCAGAGAGCCAAATATTCAGATCTGGTGTGGCCTTCGAATTTGGAACAAAAATCCAGTCCATAAAAACGTCCGAATTCTGGCTGATGGTGAAGTTCGTCAAACTCATCGCTCTAGTTCATACTACAGATGTTTCTGATTCCTGTTTGTATGACGATAAATGATTGAATCATCCAGAAGCGTTATCCTTTATAAAAAAGAAAGAATAACGAGCTTGTCCACTATTTCTGGTTTAAGGAGATTACGGGAAACAATATTGATATTTGGGAACCGTAGCAATCATGAAACACCTTAACATTACTCTTTACTTACTACGATGCAAGACCTGCAAGCACATTTTGTTGACTTACTGTTGTCCCTGACTAGGCGACTACAACTTTACTGTTCTGCTCGCTCAAACCCAATGAACATAAAACCCTTCATCGTGAATGACTTTTGTATGTTTTGATCCTGGTGCTGATGCACATCTGTCAGGCGTTCTTTAAAATAAATAAATAAATAAATAAAAACAACCTCCACAACCACACTTTCTGTATTTGGATTTGCATCCGTTCCGTTTTGCTCAGTCGGAATAGTGTACGTGTCCCCGTATTCATCCCCACAGTAAGCGAATCAGTGCAGTCCTTCAGCCACAAGCTATCATGAGAAAACAATGTCCAGATATATCGAATTATGCTTGTGGCTTTGCAGCTGGCGGAGAAGTTGAACAATCTGCGTTATTTAAATTCCCTGCGCAGGCACCTTGTCTTTGTGTTGCAGAAGGACGATCAGAAGGGAGCACTGCCAGGCTTCCTAATAACTTCCATCCACTACTTCCTCTACTGCATTAGCTGTTCAGATACAAGTGAGAGAGAGAGAGAGAGAGAGAGAGAGAAAGAGAGAGAGAGAGACTCACGGCTGGCTGCCTGCCTTGCAAGCTTGATTCAGCTCAATTCCACACAAAGCGGTAGGCTGTAAATATGCTGGCCTGTCAGAGAACACAGCAGGTGCACCTACTCCTCACCGTTAATCATCCAGCTGGCTCGCAACATGCTCCCTCTTCCGTTTCGCTGGGCGTGACAGAACACCTTTACACCATACACTAGAGCACCAGCATCCGTTTCTTTATGTGTTACGGGTGCACGCCGTCTTCCTTTCGCTATTCGTGACTGTTCACCTCTTTGCATCATAAACTACAACTGCAGGAGGTTAGAGATTGAAGCTCGGGTGATGGAACACACTTTGTACGCGGACGTTTGTCGTCGCGGAATCATCGAGTTGTTTCCCGCAAAGCTGTTTGTTGTCGAGCCGACAGTCAGAGCGGTTCCGGTGATGGATAAAATGTCAGGGCGGAGATAGCCTCCGCTCATAGATTGAATAAATAAAGCAGAAATCGAACAGAGATAAGGCCCTGAAGCTGCTTAGAGGTTAAGAGCTAGAAAATTAGGTTAGCGCAGAAGCAATATCACTGCTGATAAGGGTTAAGCCCGCTCTGCTGAAGTCGCCACTAAAACAGCTCTGCGGCAATATCAGTTATAAGACGTTGGAAGAAAAAGATTCCCGGCCACCCTATGGACAAGGTAAAGAAGTGATTATCCCTCTATCCTGACCACCGTAATCAGAGCTCGGTTCACATATTAATCAGGCTTCCAGGCTTCCATATTAATCCACCTTCCAAAGCCAGTGAGTTGAGTTGCATTTCTACTTCCCCAGGACCTGAGCTAAAAACTTCCAGGAACTAATATTCTGGTTAGAGTCATCTTTAAATCAACACGCACCAGACTGTAAAGTAAAAATATGATATATTCCGTGCCATGTCCTTACTCGCTTTTCTGGAGCGCATGCCTGATTCAGCATCTCTGACATCATAAATAATTACATCTCTGTCTCCAGTGTGTAATAGCTAACCTCTGGGGTACAGGCTTTCTATAAGTCACAAGTCGCTTGTGTATAATGGATAGGGTAGGCTGATCTGCTGAGGTGCTACGGCTCTGAGAAGAGAGTCTGGTAATAATCCTCGTAATCCGCGGTGAACAAACTCGGCTACTCCCACAACACTATCAGAGAAATATGAAGTGCACATATTAGTGTAATCCAATCAGAAGCAGAAGAGTCACCCGGGGTTTCAGGCAAACACTCTGATCGTCTCTGAGAGAACAGAGAGGATGCATAAAGATGCAAATCTTCACCGCTTGTGTCAAATAACATGCTTCAATAACAACATGCGCTTATTTTCAGCTTAGGACCAATCTGATCAATCTTTATCATCTCTATCCCTCATCAAAGTGATAATTAAAGGTAAGTGGATCTTAAAATCTCAGATTAGCACTCTTCCTTCTGATGTGTGCTGGTCTAAGCTCTAAATGATTTAGAAGTGACAGAGATAACTTGGAGGAGTGAAAACAATTAAAGACGAAGGGATGGACTGAAAACCGCACAAAAAAAAGGCAGCCGGATCATAGTGGGGTTGTGGCTTTTATTGAGTGTTGAGCCTGAGGAGGTGGGATAATGGATGGCAACACACTCTGAGACAGAGGCCTTTCAGCACATGGAAATCTCACACTGATCTACATCTCGCTGAGAGCGAGAGTTGTGTTTGAAGATGCAGCTCTTTGAGCTTGTGGTTTTTCAAAGCGTTCATAAGGACACATTTAGGTCATACGGTTGAGACAGCCTGAACAAAAAAAATTAATAAATACAAAAAAAAAAAAAAAAACCCGAGACATCCATTTCACTATGTGTTGAAAATAAGTAGCTTTATAATACTTTTCAAGGAATGCTTATATACTCGGATCAAAAAAGACCTGTCCTTAAAGCCTCAAATTAAACTCCTGGAACAGTGTCAGACCCACCACGGCAGTAACTTGGGGTTGATATCAGTCTGAAAGTATGCTAGAAAAAACATTTTTGTACTTGCTATTGGGTATTATTTTCTAGAATTTGTCTTGCCTGTGTTGTTGCAGGACCAAAGCCTGGCCTAACTGGTGAAGCAAACCTACACTCTTGGACAAAATGAGAATGTAGCAGTGAGCACTGTGTCCTCTTTGAGTGACAATTTCTCCACAGAGCTCAGGGATTGTGGAAACACTAAAGGAAATATGTGAGACCAACTCTGCAAAGAATGCTTGCGGCTGGCCAGGACCGCACAGAGTCTCGCCAAACCCTGGCCCAACAGGCCCTGCTTTCTGATTCTTCCTCTGAAGAGTTCCTCTGCCCCACAAACACACACACACACACACACACAGTGCAGACACAATAATACTGCTCTCAAAACAATATTAAACACAACATGAATGTGTCCTTGGCAGGAACTGTAAGTTCGGACCTACCAAACATCTTAAAAAGAATCTTTTCACTGTCCTAGGGAAGAATCAACAATAGGTGCCTTACGGTTGCTTCAGAAGAAAAACATTCGCAGTGGAGTGAAGTCTGTGGTGCTTTGATCAACTACAGAAAGCCCTATGTGGGGGAAATGGTGGAAATCGTAATCAAGAGGTTTCTGACAAAGAATGCAATCTGACACCTGCTGAGTTTTAACAGCAGCAATCTTTTGCTGGGAATTATTATCATTCCCTCCCCTTTGTTACGTCCATTGAAGCTGAGGTGGCGTACTGAATGACAATTTCCTGAAATGCGTGTGTTCCGGGGCTCTCCGACTGTGTTTTTGGCTGTAATAGTACTCCAGAGTGGTCTGTTTACAGATTTCTTTTTGAAAGAGGTGCACTACAGCTGCATAGATGACTCACTCGCAATTTGTGCAATTTCTTTGGTTTCTTTTGCTGTTATTTGATACAAACCTTTTTACGGAAATCTTTTCAATCCAGGGGAATTCAATAAAAACGGATAACACCCACGTCAATTAAAAACACAGAACAAACGAATCAACATATATTCTAGGAGGGAGGGGGGTCAGAAACACTTTTTTTTTTCTCCAGACAGGAGAAAAATGCATCAACTCTATCCTTGCCCCCATGTGGAACAAAAAAGAACTACAAGGTTCAGCATCGAGACTTCAGGCTATAGGCAATGGTATGATCAATATTATTGTATTCAGACCAAACTGAGGGAATAGTGGCTTTTTCTACGTCTCTGACTTCACTACACGTGTTTTACATAGTTGATGTTCTCTTAGTAGCGCACGTAATGAGGAGAAATGCGAATTGAGAGCATCACTGGATTTTGTGGATGTCAGGATGAGGATCATATACATTGCGTGTGCGCATCTCTGACGGCACGGATAGAGAAAGTTAAGAGGGCAGAAAAGTGGGACGTGAACCAGACATCCAGACTGGATCCAGATTGCTGCATATGACTGGAACTGAACGACACATCACGGTGTACATAGCTACTTAAATTGTAACAATTGTGCTGATTAAAAACTAGAAATATAACGGCTATTAACGGAAGTATAACCCGTGCCAATCCGCCCACGCGCGTAAAATGCGCCAAATGCGTAAAATGCGCAGAATTTTGGCACAGCATTTGGCCCAACTTTCAGGAGACTTGAACAACCTAAATATTACTAGCCAACAGAATACACCACATATATAGTTACGATAATAATCGGCTTTAAACACTTTCTGATCACACTCGAGCACAAACAAGCATGTAATGGGAATGATCTCACCTTCTTCCGGGGCTGCCATTTCATCATATTTGTAACCAAAAATGTGCAGCATCAAAACATCACACAAGCAAAGGAGTGAGATCGGTGCTAGTTTCAATGCGCCGACAAGTCATATTAGTGGCTCTGCACTTTTCTTCAGTGTTGCAGCATTTTCTCAGTGGAATACAGCGGAATGCGCCAAAGGCAGCCCTTTAATCCAGCAAGCGCAATGAACTTTTCCTCTGTTTTCCCGGAAGCGCAGTAATCTGCAGTGCGATCTGAAGCAGGGATGCGAGCTGTTCCTCTTCAACCACCCACAAGTCTGTGTGCTGAGACGTGCAGCACCCAAAGTCGCCACCACACACCAATTTTTTTATCCTTATTTTTTCCACTAAGCTGAAACCCGAGACAGAAAAGTTTCCGTCGCTTTTTTTTTTTTTTTTTTTTTTTTTAAACAATTACTGTCTTACTGGGGTTATTTTCATGCGCGCGAACTGGCACTTCAACGCCCAAAGATTTCCTGGCACTCAGACCTCTAATATGTCAAACTGAAAGGAAAAACAGTTGCTTGGTAATAGAGCACTTCGGGTACTTTGGGGGTGGAAATGTCCCGATAAAACGGCAGTCCGTGTTCAGTTTGGATTCCAGAGATGATGCGTAATTCCATAAGATCCCAAGAAGGACGGGCGGAAAAAATCACGGGAGTAGAAGTAAGAGTGAAAAAGAGCCACAAGGACACCGACAGGCTGAGAAAGACAGAAGGAGAAAAAAAAAAAACTAAAACAGATAAATCCTTGCAATTTCGGCCCAAAGAGTTAGAAGGACATCCTGCAAACAGCTACGAAGTCGACTTGAGGACAGTAATGAGTTCCTCTCTGCTCGGTAGCGCTTTGCTCAGCTCGGCCACAGGGACCGGGAGGGAGAGGAGGAGTCCGCTGGGTCATAGCGCCGCCTTACTCTCTCTCTCTCTCTCTCTCTCTCTCTCTCTCTCTCTCACTCACACACACACACTCACTCACTCTCTCTCTCACATACACACACTCACTCACTCACACACACTCTCACACACACACACTCCATTGAACACGATTCTTATTATATACATATACACATACATACACACACACACACACATTTATATACACACACACACACAATATAGGATCAGCAAATGCTGACGTCCAACTGCAAGTCTAAAAGCTATCATTTTAAATTTTCAAAGAAAAGAAAAATAATTAACTGAGTCAAATTAAAGTCTTTGCCTAATGGTTCTCTAAGCCTTGAGGACATCCAACTGAGTCTACAGCGTCTGTTCTTTAGTGTCTTGCTTGTGTGTGCGTGTGTGTATAGTAAGAATGTGGGCATAAAAGAAAAATGAACGCAAACCTTTGCTGATCGGCTTCAAATCAAATCAACTTGTGATGATGTACGGATCATGCTGTCAAGTTTAAATAGTTTGCGTGTTTCAGTTACACGCACAAATTGAATGAATATTTTTGGAAACTGTCGTCTAATATTAATCTTGAATTAAATAACAAGAAGGAGCTAACATAAATCCAGAAATCAAGATAAATTTGTCCTTGCATTAAAAAAAATCAGTTTCCCTGCGTTATATGGTTGGTGTTCATATTGACCTTAGTATATACTTCAATTCTGACCACTGATGACTAAACACGGTGTCCACTCCACGTTCCAGTAATACACCTCTGCCACTGCAGTGTGTCAGCTACCACGGAGACACTAACACTTTACAGGGCTCTCTTTCTTTTTTTTGTAATTGAGTGGCTAGTTTCATGTAAAACTGATATTAATAAGCTAAACTTTACATAGTAACAGGTAAATAAAATTACCAGTACCTTGCACCAGTTAACCCGCTAAAAAGAATCTTGGCCAGCCAGACGGACAGGTGGACAACCTGAAAACACTAAGGTGCGAATAATGAAAAACAGAATGATTAAAATAACTGGAATTAAAGTTGAGTTCTCTATGGCTCTGTCTCCAATGGAGCCCTAATCCCTGTGGACCTCTACCGAGTCTACCAATTACTGCAGAAGCAACTCACACCAGTGCAAAGCTGATTAGTAAAGGTTCCCATTAGCGAATCTCCAGTTCAGGAGCTTCCGTATATTACATTTCTTGTGTAATCGCTTCAGTTGCTTGATAAATAAGACCAGTTGTGAAGATGTGATGATATGGTGCATGAGGGCTTAAATGGGAGACGTCTCAAGACTCATGACTTCCAAAATGTTGCTATTGTGAAACCAAAACTCACACTGTCATTACAAGGAAAAGTGTGGCTCAGTGGTTAAGGCTCTGGGATGAGAGTTCAAATCTCAGGCTTATTAAGAACCCCTTAAATCTGTGACTCCTTGGCTGAATCCTATCTCAGTGGTAAGTTGATTACGATAAAAAGCCCCGTTCACACTGCAAGTCTTAATGCTCAATTCGGATATTTTGCTCAGATCTGATTTTTTTTGTTTGGCTGTTCACATTACCTTTTAAAATGTGGCCTATATCAGATACCAGTGTGAACCAGTACCAGTGCTGTTTTGAACTGACCCGCATGCGCAAACGAACAATAACAATGACGTCACATGCAGCACGCCGTTACGCTAAAGTTGGCGAGGTTATGGAGGAAGTAAGCATTTTCGCTTTTCTTTCTAAATGTTTGTGTAATGGCAGCACAGAGACGCAGTGTTTTGAAAATTTTCGGATGTCGAGGGCAACTGTTGATTATTTAATCCATTTTGTAGGCGTAGTCACGTTTGTGTGCGTACTCACCGGTGCGTAATTGTGACGAATGTCGATGTAGATTGACGTAAAAGTCGCATCAAATCCGCCTTGGTTGTTCACACTGCGGCCACATTGGAAAAAAATCAGATTTGGGTCTGATTCAGGACCACATATGGAAGTGGTCTGAATCTGATTTTAAAAAATCAGATCTGGGCTAGATTTGAGTGTTCACACTACTCCTGAAGAAGTCTGACCTGGTCACTTGACCCCAAAAAAAATCAGATTTGGGCCACTTTTACCTGCAGTGTGAACGGGGCTTAAATGCAAAATGACTCACTCGATTGCTATGAGTCAAGCTTTTGTCGTTTTGTACTGCATCATGTAAATAAATCGCATGACATTACGCAGAAAAAAAGCTTGTGCGTCATCTTCCGTACTTATGAAATGATGTAGGCTTATAGATTTTTATAAGTTGTAAACCTAATGCTGTTCAAACAGAGCTTGCGTTAATGTAGACGTTGAAAGAGACAATGGGGTAACTTTGAATATCTTTATCTTCATTATTACAGTACCTTGTTGCTCTTGGCCTTACACACCACATTGGCACAAGCAAATAAACACAAAAGTACAGCACCCTGGGATACTCTTCATTTTCATCACACAGTTGTCTGAAGAGTAGATCGGTTTTCTTCACTGGAAAACAGTTACAAGAAAGCAGCTTTGTTCACTGTTTATCTGAAGGATTTAGTTGAATCATGAACCATGGAAGCATGAAGAAAGAAAAAAAAAACAAATGGATGGCTAATGTTCAAATCACTCATTCATGGTTTAATCTGGCGAATTGTTGACGGTGCTTTCGCAACAGTTCTGTTGTTTTACACCGGGGAGAAAAAAAAATTAGGCAAGATAGTTATCTCTTTATGTTCGTCCTGTTTAAAATAAATTAGTCTGCTTGGTCTAGTGCTTAAAGGGTGCTTGAGGAAAGCAAATTATCTTGGCTTAAAAACACACACATTTATGTACTATGTAAACACTTACATTTTTTTAATGCATCACACCTCTCCAAATCAAATCTACACAGATGGTCATTTAACGGAACAGGTCATGATCTCTCGTGTACACATATGATCCCCTGGTCATCAGCTTGACTTGCTTAATGTGTTGCAGTGGAGTTAGAAGTGCAGTTACTGCGGTACGTAGTCGCTGGACCCGAAGGTGTAAGGGGAAATAGCTAAACATTGTGCTGTTCCTGGCTGTAGAGAAGCAAATGTATCTTTGCTGAAGTTTATTTTTTTTCCCCCCCGGGTCCCTCAGGATTTCAGTTTCAAGCCTAACGGTTTGTTCAGCACATTTCAGCCAGGACCATTTTTTTTGTATGTAGCACAATGCACGGAAGGCTTTGCCAAAAGGCTGGCTCACTTCCAGCTTTATGTGGGCTACAGATCCATAGCTGTTAATGTACTAGCTAGCTAGATAAGCTATTTTACGTGTGCGTGTGTGTTTATCTGCACCGACACCAGCAAATATTTTATAATGACTTCATTATATAGATCAACGTGAACTGGCTAAATATGCCAGATATATAAGGGCTTTAAGGGCTTTATGCTCTCATATCCATATATTGATACAAAGGGTCAAGAGGGAAAGGAAACGCTCTGTAGTACACCAAGGAAGTCCAGCAATCCAGGAAGTAATAAACAAACCTGAGAACACTCAAACGTTTGCAGATAAACTGGCTACGTTTCCTTTAGGTTTCAGAATTTATAGTGGCAGCTCTTTTAGCCACATCAAATGATATATGTGATGCTGCCTTCAAATCTCAGGAGACAAATGTGTTATGCGGCAGTTCAAGGAAGACCGTTCATTTCGAGCAAACGCTGCCTAGCTACGTATGCTGATGCACCGTAAGTGAAATGGAGGTGAATTTACAATATTACAAAAAATCCAGTCCACGCCAAAATAATCAGATTACCAATTAATTATCGCAGTGATATTATGGTATAGTTTACTGGCATTAGGATTTGTTTTGTTTTTTTACATATTAGAAGCAATGCAATGTTTCTAGAAAAAAACAAAATGTTTTGTATGTAAGCTTGAATGAAGCACGCAAAGCTGAGAAAAAGGAAAAAAAATATTTCTGTATAAACTTTGTGCATATCTTTAGCAGTTTTTTCCCGCTTCCATGATAATATTATATATTTGGATGTAAACTCACTTAAGTTGTGTATTGGGGTGGAAGTTCAGCCAAGGAACCTCCTTGATCATTTTCAAGTACACAAGCCCTCATACCAAGAGCATAATTTTAGAAGCATGAACTGCCTCGGTTTCGATGCATTCCAACTGAAAGAGTGTCCAGAACCGAGTGTGGTTTATGAGTACGCTGTTCTTCTGTTGTAACTCTGTAACGCCAGACTGAAACCGACGTGCTTGTGGCTTTCTGCTGGAAGCAGCCCATCACCCCGTCACCCACAAATTGCATCCAACGCCATGCTGCCGTCTCAGTCTGTGTCAATAACAACCCCAGGTAATGTAACACCGTTTTTATTGGCTCATCTTTAAAGACTGATCTCCTTGGTTGTTTACTTTGCTTTAGCACCCGGTCCAAATACGTCTCCTCTGGAAATCTGGCTTAATCTCTCAATGATAATGCCATGAGCTCTGATTTCAAAGGCCCGAATGCCACCCTTAGTGGCGATGGATAAATAAAAGGTTATTTATAAGGTTATTTCCTCACCTTTTGGATTGGTTCGCTGTGTATAGTCATTTAGACCACTGATTATTTATCCCAAGTTGTTATTAGACATGAGTCACCAAAGGACCTTCATGCTTTTCAAGCATTTTCAGACACTATGACACACACACACACACACACAAGCTGCACGTGTGCACAGTGGAGGAGGAACAGGGGGCAGGACACCACTTGCCCTGTGAATAATAACGCTCAAGTGTCTCGGCTCACAACACAATGAGCACCGATTGATACAGATGACCCTGAATTGGTGATCACGTGCACTGGATGCACAGATGTTCAGCTTCACCTTTTGTACTAGTCCTTAATTAGATTTTGCTATTAAGAGACAAAAATGGCCACGGTGGAAAATTGTTCTGTTTAGTATTGCATTAATCTATAAACGGCTTTAATTGTGCCTGTCGAATCCGATATGTCAGCGGTGCAAATGACCTAATGTCCAACCACATGCTTCTATATGCTCAAGGGAAGCCCTCTGCATCCATACAATATAACTAGTGTCCACTGAAAGCTTCATTTTTACTGACAGGCATGTTTTAAGTGGTCTGAAAGGGTCCCTGTCCCCACCTTAACAGGGATATTCTCGAAGACTAGCAGTGATTTTATAAATTCGCTTCCTATGCCATGGCACTGCATGAGAAATTCTCAAATACGATTGGTCGGAATGGCTAGAGTTGTCTGTGGTTGTTTCAATACATGTTTTTTTAATATACGTAATAACTTTAGTAAACTAACAGCCAGATGAATCAGAGATTATGTGTTTGTTATATATGTATTCAACATTACACATTCTATTTGTGTACATACTCAGACAGGACATGCCTTTATTAGACGCATCATCTTAAACTGGAGATGCTAAATCGGGATTTCTGAAAATCACCGCTTCTGAGCAACACATCCATCTGCTGCCAAGAAGCTCCAGCCCAGGCCTGCTTTCACAATCAGGACCGAACAGGAAATCAGCACAGCTGCCTTTTTTTAGCGTCTCTGTTGATTTACCAGCCACGTACTGCATCTGCGTTTCTTTTTTAGGCGATGTAAGCACTCGAAGTGTCTTCATCTTTTAAGAGGGCGATGTCAGAGCTAGGGAATAAAAACACTGACGGAGGTGAAATCTGGGGTGTACTGAATGTGCGGAGTAATGTTAGTCAGGTGCTAATGTTATAGTAGTAGCTGAATATTGACAGTCATGAGATTGAGACTTTTTATAAAAGGACCTCCCTGGAGTGCTATGGAAAGATTTTACACAGACGATTTCAGTGTGGCAGAAAATAGTTCTATAGAAGTGTCTGCAGTGTAGAGAGAGAGAGAGAGAGAGAGAGAGAGAGAGAGAGAGAGAGAGAGAGAGAGAGAGAGAGAGAGAGAGAGAGAGAGAGAGATTTAAGAATGAGAAGAATGATTTAAGGGCATCTTGAACGTCTTTAGACTGTATCAGTGTGAGTTAATACTAGACCCTCTGGGTTATACTCAGGGTTGCTAATTAATATTGCCTCTATCTCTTCGCCACACTTGCTCTATCTACACTGAGCACCATCCGCTCACCAGCCTCGCAGTCGCTCCTGTTCCTCTCTAAGAAGACACATCTGCTAAACCTTTTCTCTCTTTACACCCAAAATGGCTTACTATTGAATTCCCTTTTTCGGATGAAGATGGATTGACATTTTGGATACCCCATTGCTCCACGGGTAAATTCCCCACGGGGAATGAAAGGGTCAGATGGGCAGTATGCTCCCAGCTGTGGGTCAGGAAATCCTTTCGGGGCAGGCCCGATGGGAATAGGGTCCGTTCCTGGATGTTCAGGGTCTGGTCAAGCAGGAGAAGATATACTCTCGGTTGAATGGGCCACAAGGGATGGAGTCGGTGTATAAAAGCACTACGCAACTGTCTCCCGTTATTAGATATACAATGACCTTACACAGAGATCACCAGCGCTAGCCGTAGGGCCCGCAAATGACCTCCAGGCAATTGGATTTAGGAAAGCATTAGGCTTTGTTCTACAGTGCCGTCACCCCTGAATATCCTGCTAACTCAATAAGAGCTGCCTGAGTATACATGCTGGTTTGTCACCCTGCCTGATTTTAGCTGGAGGGCAAGAACCGTCTGAACAGCACAATCAAAGGTGTGCAAACTGAGCAGTGAACTTCCACTGACCACAAATGACACGACAGCTTCCAGGAACCATGTGGGTGTGTGCAGATATAGTCATACATATAGATAAATAGATATAGATAAGATTATTTCTGTCATTTCACAGGTATATGAGATTTGCATAATCAAACATATAAAGCTGGTTTTTATATCGGCATGCTTTTCACATACGTCTGTTCACAGATTCTGCATAATAATGTGCTTAGATGAAAGATGGATGCTACAGCATGCCACAGCCCATCGTTTAAAATTCAACAGTTAAATCAATAATTCATAAAATGACAAACACCCTGTGCGTCTTTGATGAATGCTGCGTCTTCCAGTCGGCGCTAACAAAGTTAGCGAATTAAGTAGTGCCATTAAGCTGTGATCTGGTCGTTTACTGAAATCAGTCTGATGAAAGAGAAAGCTAATGCTATAAACACGGCACCTTCTTCTGTTCAAACAAAACTCGGAAAGCGATAGCCTTTTCCCGAGGCTTACTCTTCTACTGTGCTTGTGGGAATGAAGCCTCCTGGTTGCAAAATCGAATTGAATCGAACGTCAGGCATTCGTTCTGTCATTCTAACGTTCCCCAGCCGTGATAGAGATGTTTGATTAAATCCTTTCCATTGCTTCCCCTAACAACCAGTGGCCCCAATTACTGCAATGTACGCGGGTCTGTTTATCTACAAAGCGTCGCTACTTATATGAAAACGCTTTATTTAAGAAGGCGCCAAGGCTGCTAAAGCTGTGTTTAATCATTCATCTGAACTGGTTATCGATGGAATGGAGCCTAACATGCTGTTTAAATCAACATGGCTGTTAAAAAGCAGTCAGGTTTCATCTGTACCCAGATCAATAATAGCATAGCACAGAGGAGCCACAGTACACACTACAAAAACATAGAGAGAGAGAGAGAGGAAGAGAGAGAGAGAGAGAGAGAGAGAGAGAGAGAGAGAGAGAGAGAGAGAGAGAGAGAGAGAGAGAAATAGAGAGAGAGAGAGAGAGAGAGAGAGAGAGAGAGGAAAGAGAGAGAGAGAAATAGAGAGAGAGAGAGAGAGAGAGAGAGAGAGAGAGAGAGAGAGAGAGAGAGAGAGAGAGAGAGAGAGAGGAAGAGAGAGAAATAGAGAGAGAGAGAGAGGAAAGAGAGAGAGAGAAATAGAGAGAGAGAGCGAGAGAGAGAGAGAGAGAGGAAGAGAGAGAGAAGTAGAGAGAGAGAGAGAAAGAGAGAGAGAAATAGAGAGAGCAATAGAGAGAGAGAGAGAGAGAGAGAGAGAGAGAAAGAGAGAGAGAGAGATAGAGAGAGAGAGAAAGAGAGAGAGGAAGAGAGAGAGAGAGAGAGAGATAGGAAGAGAGAGAGAGAGAGAGAGAGAGAGAGAGAGAGAGAGAGAGAGAGAGAGGAAGAGAGAGAGAAATAGAGAGAGAGAGAGGAAAGAGAGAGAGAGAAATAGAGAGAGAGAGAGAGAGCGAGAGAGAGAGAGAGGAAGAGAGAGAAGTAGAGAGAGAGAGAGAAAGAGAGAAAGCAATAGAGAGAGAGAGAGAGGAAGAGAGAGAGAGAGAGAGAGAGAAAGAGAGAGATAGAGAGATAGGAAGAGAGAGAGAGAGAGAGGAAGAGAGAGAGAGAGAGAGAGAAATAGAGAGAGAGAGAGAGAGAGAGAGAGAGAGAAAGAGAGAGAGAGACATAGGGGTGGGGTTGGGGGTTGTGTGGTCCCCCTGGTGTTAGCACAAATAACGACTCTTTGGTAAGCGATAATCATCTGTGTATGAAGATGTATTACATCACAGTGCTGTTGAATTCTAGCTTCTGATTGGTCAGGAGGTGTGAATTCTCTTTCACCACAGCAGCCTTGACAGTCAAGCTGGTTGCAAGGCAAATCTAATTTTACTCGTTCTAATAAGTTATTGTTTCTAATGTAACAAATTACTCAGGGACTATATGTCTAATCCTAAAACTGATATGTTGCCACAGAAATTGGTCAAATAAATAAATATATATGTAATTATGGGGGGGCACGGTGGCTTAGTGGTTAGCACGTTCGCCTCACACCTCCAGGGTTGGGGGTTCGATTCCCGCCTCCGCCTTGTGTGTGTGGAGTTTGCATGTTCTCCCCGTGCCTCGGGGGTTTCCTCCGGGTACTCCGGTTTCCTCCCCCGGTCCAAAGACATGCATGGTAGGTTGATTGGCATCTCTGGAAAATTGTCCGTAGTGTGTGTGTGTGAGTGAAAGAGAGTGTGTGTGCCCTGCGATGGGTTGGCATTCCATCCAGGGTGTATCCTGCCTTGATGCCCGATGACACCTGAGATAGGCACAGGCTCCCCGTGACCCGAGGTAGTTCGGATAAGCGGTAGAAAATGAATGAATGAATGAATATGGAATGAATATGTTTTCTCCATGACAACATGACAAGTATTTTTCAAAATACAACTATTTTTGTCTTATTAATTCCAAAAGTTGGTGTGGCCGTATAGTGCATGTATGATGTGTTGGTTAGTGTTCAGCTCTAAATAACAGAGAAGTTAAAAAGCGGAGTCTCAAAAGAGGCACATACAGTAACAGACAAATAAATATCGCCTTAACTTAATCTTAAGATGAAGATTAAAGCTCAGGTTTGAAGCTTCTTGGTGACGACACAATCCTTGGTTCTATGGAGATGATCTTGATTCCAGCTGTGTATTAAGCTGACCGCGGTGTCGCTGAATAACGTGAATGCCTCTCGAGCCAAAACTCGCAAGATGCCTTTGCAGCTAAATCACTCTTGTCACTCAGAATTTCAGGATCTCAGGTGTACGTGTGAGAGAGTCTGTATACTTATCAAGCACAGACAGCCTTACATTTGATGCTTTTTAACACGGCAAATGATTCCTGACAGCGCTCGTGAAAAAGTATTGAAAGCTATCTGGTATATGACTGAGAGAGACATTTCACCAACTAATCTAACACCTGATACCTACTGCTAAATATAAAATGTGTCGATTTCAGGAGTGTGTCATTTATTTTTATTTATTTATTTATTTATTTTTACCGGTGGTGTGAAATTTGTTTTAAAGTGCCTTTACGGGCGAAGGAAATTGCCATCAGCGAGAGGAGTGGATATTCGGGTACACCAAAACAGGTTGCTGTTAAAATTAATGAGGCTGCTGGATATTTACACAGAGTTTTATTCCTGTTTTGCATATTAGGAACTTCACAGCAGCTGACAGAAGGAGCATTCTTGCAGAGTGGCATTATATCCTGCTGTTGTATGCCCAAAAACAAAAAAAGTGTGAGAAACGGAGAAGAAAAAAAGAATCATATGTTTGACAAATAGTGCCTTTGTGAGAGCTGATTTTGCTCACAGGCATGAGTAAGGGGGAATTTACATCAGGTCGAAGAATTGCACGTGCGCCTTGGGTCCTTTTAAGTCCATTACTGTCCTTTCAGCCTGCGTGCATACAGGGTATCTCTAAACGCCTGCTATGTATTAAAAAGCATGCCAGTTGAGGTGGAAGCGGCTCTCTTTGACTAAATAGCTCTGAGGTTCAAAGTCAAGAAAAGGGAGGGATTGTGGGACTAAAGAATTGGGCTTATTTATGGTTGGCAAAAGAGCGAAGTACTGTAGAGATAACCGTGGGGAGGAAAAGAAAATGAAAAAGTTTTTAGGACTCTATAACCTCCCCTGTCTCCTAAAAAAGGACAAAGGGGTATAAGAAAGAACAACACTGAGATTAATGAGTGGCGTAGATCCTTGGAAACTCTGGAAAAGAAAAACTATGGATTGCGTTTTGTTGAACTAATTGGTCTGTAAAGAGGCAATAAACTAGAACTTGTGAGAAAAGAGAGAGTGTACTGTCAGGAAATACAGCAATAATAGGACAGAAAAGACTGTTAGGTTACTCATAATGTGAAAGAGCTATAAAATGGCTCGCTTTAATGAACCAATTTCCTTTAAAAAATTTTTACTCTCGCACATTGCCATTATTGTGAGGTTCAGCAAACCAGGATTTCCAAACTCTGAAACAGTAGGGTGCACTTTGAGACGACAAAAGCAATAGAGAAGGCTATAATATAACATTTAAAACTAATAGCACGATATACTCCTATTAATCAAGGAGAATAATGGAAATTTGTGAAGCCAGAACTGTCTTTGTGTGTAATCTGTCTTTGAGTATAAGCTGGTAATTTTGGTGCTTTAACTACAGCAGTTGTACACAAGGAGCAGGATGATTGGGAGTCCCAAGACTACATGAGGGTATTTATTAAACAAATAGCTTTGCCGCTAAAGGCGTAGCTTGGGAAAAGTTCACATCTAGCCCTATAATCTAATTACTATCTCTCTCACCTCCGGAACCGGCACATTACAACTGCACATGCATTGATCAGGTGGAAGAAGTTATCTCGTGCCGGTCCAGTGGGAGCTGAGTGGAGGCTTTGCACCATGCATATTTCATGACTAAGAGATGGCGGTGTGAGTGAAAGCATCTTGAAAGGCGCTTATTAGAGAGAGGCACGCGCTGATTCTTCGGTACTAGAGTCGAAGGAATGCATGCTCATTATGGCCTGATTCACGCTGCTTCGACTCTATCATCTTCGCAAATTAGTCCGTCCGTTGATCTTTCCTGTCGGAGTCAGCAGTTTGAGAATTCAGCTAGAGAAGGAGCCTAGTTTTGGAAAAGCATTTTTTAACAAGGCTTTTATCAATAATGAAAATGGCATAGGTGATGAAAAGTGAGCAGGGTCACACAGGCTATGAAAGGATTAACTCTCCATGCAAGTGGCTGCTCTAGACTGATGAGCGCCTGGTTAGCCAACGCCAAATTATCTATAGTGTCTTCAATGGCCAGAAAGAGCTGTTACCAGAAAATCCTGGAGACGCTCGTTAACCGCAGGCTTGCTCGGAATTAAATGTCTACAGATCCTTTATGCGCTCTCTACAGCTCCAGTTTTTATTCAGCTTTTAGGGCTGCTGAGACATCCAGTCATGTGTTTGCATCTACGTACTGTAAGTGTGCTGCGAAGCAACTTCCTTTTATGTCACCTTTTACAGCATCCATCTCAACCCGGTGAGTTCAATTCCAGCCCTGCAAGCTGACGAGCTGTCAACACAGAATGCACACTCTCTCTGTACACTTATCTTCTGCTTTTTCGATATTAACATAATTGTCTTTAATAACATCTCTGAATTTGAGCCAAGCTGATTCATTCCCACAAAGAATACTATACTCTGGGTTACCATTTCTTTTCATTTACCATTAACTTGTCCTTTCTCTCAGCTCTGCACAGAGAAGACCTTTATAATCCGGCTCAGGCAGAGGTCAAGGCTCCCAGATGAAGTCCCACCTGTTTTAACTCCCTACACTGTCCACCCCAAGGTTCTGCCTAATTAAGAGATATGGTGGACACTTATTGGAGCTGTTGATGCATTAAGCAAGCCCCCGTCAAACCCTGGTAGGTGGGAGTGAACATGAAAGCTCCCAGATCCCAAAACTCTCTGTGGGATCTAAACAGAATGAAGTTGGGAACCGAGAAAGGCAAAGAAAAACAGTACAAAATGGTGGTGAGGGTTTGGATTAGGGATGCATGCACAACATGTTAGCAGTACTCATATTCAGTATTGCTCATATATTATGCATATTTACTCGAAATATTCTACCAGCACCCAATCATAAATCGGGGCAGATTGTCCCATCCAAAACTAGGGGTGAAAATTTCCCTCTTTATCAGTGGTTATGTCTAACCATAAAGGAGGAAACAATCCGGTTTTGCCATACTGCTGTGTATTTTACACACCACATGATCAAAACTGCAGTTAACAGCTCAGCTAATGCTGGATCAGAAATGCTGCCAGGTTCTGCGATTAAAAATTATATGTAGCACCTCAAGCCAAGCCATATAAGCAGCTTTATATAAGAAAATGTATCAGAAGGATTATTTCCAGTGTGCTAGACGTCTTTCAATATCTGCTTTCCCTCGTGAGAATGATCAGTAGATTCCCCAGTGCCAGAAATAAAGGTCACTGTAACAATGGAAAATCTCTTTCAGTTTGGCCTGATCTCCTCCAAGAGCTGCCGTCCGGCCATCAATCACACCAGGCCCCGCTGCCAGCCGCTACACTGTGGGCTTCTGGATAGCAAGAATCACTGTTATACAATCACGGTAACATTTAGTTCATTCTTCCTTTTTTTTTTTTTTTTCACACTTAGCAGGATCCACACTCTAAATATTAAATATTCATATTAAATATTCATGCTGAACACTTTATGACAAATATTATACCCATATCTGTTCTCGTTAGGCGGAATTTTAAAGCAGCCGTTTGTCATTTTTAGAGCCCTCTGCTGCCAATGAGATGAATTACAAGTGCGATGGAAAACGAAAAAGTAACGTGTCTTACCTTTTCGTATATTTTTCGAAATAACAACCCACAAAATGTCTGAGTCTACTGAAAGGGGTCAAAATGAGAACCTGCATCGTCACCGAGCCCTTATAAAATAGGAACAGTCAGTTTTATCGCATGATCTTATTCGATCATTGATGACTTTCTCTCTTTACACAGGACTTCAGTAGGGTTCAAATCTAGGACCAGGAATGAGCCTTCTGTCAGAAGCAACCAGGCTTTTGGCTGAAATACTAGTACTTAACTACAGGCACTGTCAGTCTTCACAAGTGCCTCTAAAGGACCAGCCACAAAATAGCCCTAATACATCAATGAGGTTTTTATAATGGAATATATCGTCGCTGTCGGGCGGAAACCTCGTATGTCCAAATTTGGTCAATTTCATATTTTTTCACATATCTATTGGTCAGTCCCCACGTGGGTCTGTTATTTTTACAAGTTATTAACCAATCTAAAGTCTTGAAAATAGCTTGAGCGCAAATCTCATAACTCCATTGGACACTTCAACTGTCCACCTCTTCCTCACTCCACGGGAGAGCTTCGCGGCATATTTCTCCTTAATAAGAGTCGCAACGAATCAACATGTATTCTGAGGTAAATGTCTTCAAAACACTGGGCTCAAAGAAAAAAAAAAATCTTGACCCCCGCTAGTTCTGGCGTTCGTCTGAGGACAGGAATTTAGCGCAAGACAATCCACTGCAACGCGGACTAAACCCTGTGCACTGCAGATAAGGTACGGCGTTTTATTAATTTCCTGAAAAATAACGGTTTTGGAGATACAGTATGAGGATTCCGCCCGACAGCGACGATATCTTAAAGTGACTCTCAGCTGATTTTCTCATCCAACCACAAACTATAATGCCAAGTGTAGCTCTAATGACACCTGGTGAAGTTCAGGAAGTTCAGGTGTGGTGTTTATAAAGATGTTCTCAGGTAGAGTTTCCAAACAGCTGGTTATTATGTAAGTGGTGTTTAAAGAATGAAATACACTGCACAGCTCTATAACTGCCATCCTAGGGCCCTTTTTTCTCTCTTTCACCTCTTTAATCGTTGAGAGCGAGACAGCAGCGTGCTCATGGGTCGCATTCTTGGCAAATGTCCAACTCTGGCACATATGCAACATTTTGTGCATAACTGAATTTTTTATGAATTATATATTGTTTATTTGATTTTTTCCATCCATTACCTCATTTGTGCAGGTCAACAACCATCTGTGTCTTGTCTTGACATGTATTTGCTCATGGTAATAAGTGATTTTACATGTGTGAAAGCTCATATTCATACCCCCAGGGTGATAGGACATAATCAAATGCAACAACCAGGTTCCTGGGGACTGAGACCAAATGGAAAAAGAATGTTTTTCAAGAATGAATATTTGTTTGCTTTTATTTTACATTTTCACATACATTATAGGAGCAGAAATATGTGGACACCTGCCCATCAATCCCCAATACACTTGTTATTTATGGAACATGCCACATGATATTTAGTTATAACAACATTTCTCATCTGGGAAGGTTTTCCACTACATTTTAAAACGTAGCTGTGGGGATTTGTGCTCATTCAGCTAAAAGAGCATTAGTGAGGTCAGGCATTGATGTTGGGTGAATAGGCTTGGAGCACAGTCAGCATTCCAGGTCCTCCCGAAGGTGTTCAGTGGGGTTGAGGTCAGGAATCTGCGAGATCTTGCACTCCAACCTTTGAAAACCATATCTTTATAAACCTTGCTTTGTACACAGGGGAACTGTCATGCTGGAACAGGTTCGAGCCTCTTAGTTCCAATGAAGGGAAATACGTACAGTATACAATACTTTCTATACAATCGTGGGCTTCCAACTTTGTGGTGTGATGAGCCGATCTGCCCTATACGCTCACTACGCAAGTTGCGTAGGGCCCCGCAAATTACGCAAGGCCCCGCCTCCCCTGCCTCATTTTACAGCGCGTGTTAATGTTTACTGTGTAGATTACAATATGAAGCAGAGCTATCCATCTGGCCATGAAAAGAGAAAAAATAAACAAAATGAGAGTAAAATGCGAGAACGGCAATCAGGTAAACTTGTGTTCTCTTCAAGTTTGATGTCAGCAAGAGCAAATAACAGTAAAGTTAAGTTGATGTGATTCTGCCTCTAGTCTCTATCTGACTAGCTAAATTAGCTGTACAGTGCTGCCAGTGCAAGTGTGAATGTGTGGCAAATGGTTTACATGGCTCACTGGTCAGGTAGGAGGACCCCTTAGCAGAATTTTGCTTAGGGCCTCAGGGAGGTCAGGATCGGCTCTGCATGTAGTGTATAAATTTTGGTATACAGGTATAATGACAGAACAAATATGACTCATGATAATGAATATTCAGTTGTATCCAGCATTTATCTGAAGTGGAATCCTGAGCCTCTTATTTGAATGAATTTATATTACATTACTGGCAAAACTACTCGACTACCAGCTGAAAGTTACACCACTGCCACTCGCTTCACCTTTCCTAAAGAGAGCGAAGCAGCAGCACTTTCAAGCGCTCATCTCTCTCACCTCCTCGTCTCTGCTCGAACAGACCAGCTTTCACGGCTTCAACGTTCATGCTAATACTGCCGTCAACACCATCCTACTTGTCATCTTGTAGATTTAGCCTAATTAGCCAGGCTGAGATGGTTTCCAGCTACGCCCCCTTGCTCAGCACAACCATCGTTATCTGAATTCTGCTACTCCGCTATGCTTCTCATTAATCTAATAGTGAATGCTGCTGGAAAAAAATAGTGAGTGAGAAAAAGACACTATTAAAACACTTGCAACTACACTGGCGAGAACGATTAAAATAAAAGAGCATCAAGCAACAGAGTAACACCAGATTCACTGAACACATCACAGACCTTCCCACTGTACTGTATAACCAATTATCAGCATAATTCCAGTTCAAAAGCAGCTTGCTGTGATGTAACACTGGTGTAAAATAAAACATTGAGCAGAAGAAGAGGATGAAAGGAGGGTCTTCTACACTGTTTGAAGTGTGCTGCCACGGCATACATGTACACACACTCACACACCCCTGCTTCTCCTGAGATGGAGCCTGAAGGGAGAAAGCACAGCTGTGAAGTCAATGATCAGCATCAATCAGCGCTGCTGTGCCATGCAGCTCTTTCATCAAACACATGCAAGCATGCACATGACACACACAACACACACAACACACACCCCTGGACCCACACCTAATGTAGAACATTCTGAAAACAGCTTTGACGAATTTATGGAATCATCAACATCAGTTCAGGGAAAGATTTTAAAAGTACAGAATCTGTGTTATATCTGTGTTTCCTTTGCTTGGGAGAATCTGTTGACTGAACGGGTCAGGGACTAATTGCTCCCAACTGCATTGTGGGAAGAAGCTCAGGAATGCAACGGGGTGTAGATGTGAGCCATAAATTGCCCAAATGAGATCTGCTGTACTATTATCAGTAGACTCCTCACACATAAAAACAAGGCAGCAGGGAGGACCTGGGGAGAACGAATGAGGCAGCCCATCATCTTATTATTTAATATAAGAACTCTGTCCCTCCGTATACAATAGCATTCTCCCTGGTTGCCATTCTAGGGCAAGACACAGTACATCCTCAGTTACACCAGGATTTAGGTCAAATTAAAGAGTTGCTGATCTTTCTCCTTTTTTCTCTCTCCACACTCTCTGTATGGTCCTCCAGAGGCCCTACTGATGGATTAGAGCCATCTGCCGAGACAAGTGCTTCCAGGTTTTGGGGAGCACAAACAGCTCTGATACTTTCTATTCCCTGGGTTGTAGCCACATGTCTTCGAATGCCTACCATTTTCCTTCCTATGTATCATAAGAACATGTCTTTGAACTTTTCCAAATTTGAGCTGGAAAACAGGAAAATCCTGAGCTGCATAAACAGTGGGGCCCCAAATCATTAAAAAACCTTTTCAAATAAACAAAAAGTTTTACGAAGAATGAAAATATTTTAGATTCTTCATTGTTTCTAATACACTATTTAAGTTGAAGCAAATTTAAATTAGACATCGACCATGAATTCCTTTATAAGGACATAGTATCTCTTCCATTACAGCACACGTTCAGCTTCTTGACTTGAGGTGACACTCCAATGGATTTGATCCAAATCCAAATTTCATTTATTTGTATAGCGCTAGGGGGCACGGTGGCTTAGTGGTTAGCACGTTCGCCTCACACCTCCAGGGTTGGGGGTTCGATACCCGCCTCCGCCTTGTGTGTGTGGGGTTTGCATGTTCTCCCCGTGCCTCGGGGGTTTCCTCCGGGTACTCCGGTTTCCTCCCCCGGTCCAAAGACATGCATGGTAGGTTGATTGGCATCTCTGGAAAATTGTCCCTAGTGTGTGATTGCGTGAGTGAATGAGTGTGTGTGTGTGTGTGCCCTGCGATGGGTTGGCACTCCGTCCAGGGTGTATCCTGCCTTGATGCCCGATGACGCCTGAGATAGGCACAGGCACCCCGTGACCCGAGGTAGTTCGGATAAGCGGTAGAAGATGAATGAATGAATGAATGAATGTGTAGCGCTTTTAACAATTCCCACTGTCTTAAAGCAGCTGTACAGAAGTATAGAGACAGAAGAGAGAAAAAAAATTTAAATCATATTAAGATGAAGAATTTAAAATTTCAAATACTATATATCTCTCCCTATCCCTAATGAGCAAGCCGGAGGCGACAGCAGTAAGGAAAAACTCCCTGCAATGATATGAGGAAGAAACCTTGAGAGGAACCAGACTCAGAAGGGAACCATCATCATTTGGGTGGCGATCCATGATCCATCAAGGATCATCAGAATTTAAATTTGCATGTAAAAGCTGGGCATACCAAATACTGAAATAAATCTGAAATTCACATAATATCTCCCTTTTTACTTGTTAATACATTTTATCAAGTGGCCTAAGACTTTTGGACCCCATTGTATCTCTCTGTCACTGTCTACAATAGTGTTTTGTCTCGGTTCTCTAGAATTCAACACAGACAATCTTCTCCTCACAGATATCTACAGAAATTAGTTGGCGGCGCATTCACAAAGCTTAACTTATCTGTTAAAGGGCATGTGTGAAAAAGCAGTGTATGTAAGTTAGCCTCCATGTAGTCTACTAAAATAACAGCTCACAACAGACAGTGAGACTCCAACACTGGGTTCTAACTGGACAGATAAGGCCACCCATCTATGCTGGCAAAGTCCTTTATGGATCAAGCTCACAGGCTTGACATCTGACTTCCAGCAGCGCCCTCTCTTGCACGCTTGATCTTCAGAATTGTGGCTCGATTGAGCAAAACCGCTTGCCTATTGAGGAGCTAAGCCCTTCCCGAGTAAAGCTGATAGGGCAGCATTTGCCATAGAAGCCATCATTTCTAGTATTGATTGTGTGTCTGCTTAGGCTTAAGGGGCAAAAGCACATGGCTGCATCTTTGACCAGGGGAACTGAGTTGTGCCAAGGCCTCTGACCATCTCCTCCTTGATACAAGTGCAGCTGCTGTGAGAAACACAGACCAACAAGAGAAGCAATGCAGTAGTTTGTGCATGAGAAAAATAAATTATTCTACAGCCAACATAAGAAACAGAAACATGGCTGAACTGTCATATCTCAGGGTGAGCTACAGAGACATTAAGGGCAACAGGGGCAGCTGCATGACAGCTTGGGTGGTAAAAAAAAAAATAAAAATCTGACAAGTAAATCTGGGCTGTCCATCATTGGCTGTTCCTTGGGAAGGAAGTACGTTATCCATACTATTATATTTGCTACTATAATATTATATATATATAAATATTATAATATTTAATATATTACAAAAATATAAAACCTAAGAAATTCAACTGACATTTAAATTGTATTGAAATACACCCAGATCAGCCCCGAAGAAAGAGGCTGTTTTTGTTTTCGTTTTTCGCCAAATGAAAGTGTTGAGAGGGGACTAATGTAAAAAAAAAAAAAAAAGAAAAAAACACAACAAAATATTTTATTGAATCCATGCGACTGCTTTTGCTCTGTTTAATGCAAGTATGAGGTGTTTGTGGGAAGCCAGTATGAGCCCTCTCTGTGCCAAAGATGAAAAAAGGGGGGTCAACAGTGGTTAACGATGCACAAAATAAAATAGCAGAGACAACATTTTTTAACCGAAACCGATAAGACATATCGCATTACAGAAAGGAGGGGGGGGGAGGTCCTATCGTGTTGCCATGGCAACACAGGCCTATCATCCACAGCCTTGGCTAGAGGAGAACTGGCACAAGACTCTTGAACCTTTCTTTAATTGTGGTGTGATTTCTGATATTACTTTATGCTCAGCACGAGATAAGAGCCTGGGATATAAGAAATTGGACAGAAAAAAAAAAACATTCTGAGCAGCGTGTCAATTTAAATGTTGCAAAGCCGACGTTAGCTTCATCGTCTTTCAGTTGTGCTGTAAATCTGCAGATACGCCGCGTGCAGAATTTTTACGTTTGCCAGTGATCTATAACATGACAGACAGACAGAGACTGTTAATCAGGCAAACAGCATATTCAGAGCATACGTACTGTCTTATATTCACACCTAACAGACACCAGAACTTAGATAGACATGTAGTTTTTAGATTTTATGTAGCACAATAGTGAGTCACAATAATGCTTTTCTGCGGAACACACTAGTAAAAGAAATCAACTCCAGGCAGGGACTTGAATTAAGCTGAAACATTCTCAAACGAACAGAAAAAGAACTCGTTCTCAAGTGGCACAAAAGAAAAGTGTTGTTTTGACCCACAAGCTTGAATCGCGTTGATGCCACAGCCGTCCATGGTTTAAAGCGAAGGGACCGACCCTCATGAGCATGTGCAGAAGAGAGCAGATAATGCTTTTCCTCCGACTGTGTTATACTTCACTGTGATACAGTAGTTCAAAAGGTTGAAGTTGGATTCAAATGTCTTGGGCATAGCATGTGTTAACTGTTATCAGGTGTTAGCTGTCCTATGTTGTAGGATCAGGGAGAGCTAGCTGGTGAGTGGAAATTGCCGGGTGTACAAATTTATTTTTAACGTCAATAAATATTTCAAATCATCTGGTCACTATACTGTATGTTGAGACTATTTTATGACATTAGTCGGTTAGCTCGTACATAGCAACCATCAGCTAGCTTTTACAAAAATATCCAGTAAAATCTGTTTCGGACACAGACAACAGTGTTTATTGCAGAAAACTGCCATTAAGGCTAAAAATAAACTCTAAAAATAGTATGATCTAAAATTCATACAGCTACAGCGAGCATACGGTCTACTAAATAAAAAGTAGACCAGCTCAATGTGGTCTCTGAGGACAACAACCTCCTAATCAATACACAATTGTCAGACTATATAGGACTGTAGAAAGAACATTATTCATAATAAACACTCTCTGGTGATTATAACAGTTTATAATCACACCCTCCAGTGTCACCCAAATGAGGATGAGGTTCACTTTTGAGTCTGGTTTCTCTCAAGGTTTCTTCCTCTTCCACCTAAGGGAGTTTTTCCCTCACCACAGTCGCCTCAGTCGCCTCAGCCTTGTTCATCCGGGATAAATACAAACACACAGTCTAATATTAATCTGGAACTTTTGTATTATATTAATCTTTTATGTAATACAACATTTTTTTGTATTTAGTTTCTTATGTTCTGTAAAGCTGCTCCATTGTTAAAAGCGCTACACAAATAAAATTGAATTAAGTAAAAGTACATTTAAAATTCCTTCATTAAACTTGATATTTTAATATTCGGAGCAAGACTCGGGTAGAGTAAAATAAAATAAACAAACAGGACACTGGGCCTCACAAATGTCGGACTGTATCAATGTGATGGTCATTAAAGGTGGGGTCTCCGATTTTTGAGAAATGCTTCAGAAAACTGAGTTGGGCCGAATAATAAACAAAAATCAAAACAAAGGTTTAGCCAATGAGCAGAAAGGGGCGGGTCTTGTCAATATGGGCGGAGAGAGTGTTCAGTGCGCATGTGTGACATTAGCAGAAAGCGGGTTTAACATTGATATGGAGGATAAAAACAAAGAAAGAAAGCGAAGCAAGGATTACGATAAGGCAAGAAGTAGGACGTGTTAATATAGGATCAGATTTCCAGCGCTGGAGAGAACTGAAGGAGCGGGAAGTTGGTGCATATTCACAGATTGGAGTTTCCCGAGTCAATAACTCCTGAGTTAAACGCTGTTACTACACAAATAACACCTCTTTTCTATCGTAGTAATGTAGAGACGCAGCTACAACCATGTTTTGTGTAGTAACAGTGTTTAGCTCAGGAGTTATTGACTCGGGAAACTCCAATCTGTGAATATGTGGCCAACTTTACTTAAGACGCCGAGGCGCTTTTTTCCTTCTCGATAGGTGAGTAACGTTGGTTTTGTTTTGTTTCACAGAACTAATATATGCCGTCCTTTACATGATTATGCTTGTGTGTCATTTTTGCTTGTTTGTTTATCTGCAATCGTATTGTTCTTCCCTTCAGCTATGATAAAGACACATTTCTTTCCATTAGTTGCCTGGGTTACGTATGTATATGTGGGCGGAGCTATCAATACAGGGCTGGGACCCATTTGGGTTAGGGGCGTGTTTGTTTTGGTGATTTCAAATGTCAACATTGGCTTTCACCCCACCTTTAATGTTTGTATTCTGTGTATCCTGTAAATTTAAGTATAAGGTCGACCTCGTGTGAGGGGCTTCAAAGCCTATGATTATGGATGAATTGGTTACTGCAATTTTATACACAAATTAGGTCATGAAGATTGCTTAATCATTTCAATTGCACAATGTAATGAGAACCTTTGGCTCAGATGTATCCCATTAACAATTAAAGACAGACAAATAACACTAGTCATTTGAGTAAGTCAAAAGAAAAGCACACTAGTGAAGGGGGAAGATTTAAGAGGAGACTATAGTTGAGCTGTGCTGCTGAAAGAATGTCGCACTAGGGAAAGCTATACAGAAATGCAAAAAAATTTAAAATATATATAATTAAAATGAGTTTTTTTCACTAAAACACCTAATCTGGAACACAGATTTTAGCTTTTTTTTTTGATGCATAAGGCAGTTAATGTTTGCACAGAGCATTCCACATCTTTTTCAAAAGGGCAAGAAAGTGGTTTGGGGGCTGTGTTTAAGAGCCACGCATTCACTGTTTACTTGTCATTTTGACATTTTCATCTCGCTGTGCGTTTTGCCTTTGATGTGGGCATCGCTAAATGCAACTCAGCTGTGCTGTGAACATGCTTGCTAATTTACGGCCGATTGGCATTCATCAACACGCGCACAAATAAACTGGGTGTTAGGGAAACTTGTAAATCTTGTGGGAATTTATCTCCCTTTGGCCTATGAAAACATTTACGCACAACTTTCCTAAGAGATTGATTAATGAGGCCCAATGTTGGTGGAAAATACTAAAAATGTGATCATTTAGGTTTGTAAATATTTGCAAACCGCGTAAAAGATCAAAAAAAAGTCAAGATCCACTAGTAATTTCTCAGGAAGTACATTATATAGTACCAAATCTTACAGAATACTACAGTGTTTGGCTTCATAGCGTTACTCCTCCTCACATTTCTCTAAAACATCCCTCTATTAGTTCAGTACAGATTCAGTAAGCTTTAAGGCAGGTTTAAAGCTTATTAAGGGCTTTAGCTGTGAACAGACCCTCGTACCCTTTGAATAAACTAAAGGCAGGATCAGAGTCAGCAAAGCTTCTGAAAAGAAAAAGATCTTCTGAAAATACGGTCCACAAATCTAAATAAAATGCATCCCAAAAAGCTCCATCAAACCTGTAAGGTAAGGGTGAGAACTTTTTTGGGAGGAAAATGCTTAATGAGAAAATATTTCATTTAAAGAAAATTGATTATTTTTTTCTTTTTTGTCACGGTGTGATAAAATGGAAAATGAAAAAGCAGGACGAAATGAAAGATGTGAAAAGGAATAACTGTGCAGCCCTGGAAAGTCATTAAACTGAACGTCTACAAGCTCGAGCCTGAAAACGGTGTAGTGATAGCAAGTACACATGAAGACGTTTCTCAAAGAGTGAGCAGAATATATCTCTACTGGTTATAACACGGCGTCTCAACCAACACTCGACTTGTGAGCTGAAGTGACTCCGTGTGACTCATCGGGTTACCGAGAGCTGTTCTGCAAGGACAGGTGCCCAAGCACTAGAATAACCCCAGTCTCTGAAGCTATTAAATGTTTATTAGACAGTTAGTTTTGTAGTAAATCTGGATGTATGCCATCTGGCCATCTGTTACATCATTTTCCGATCATACCGGTGGCATGGTGTGGCATAAGAATGCTGTTGAAAAGCATTAGCATTCTAGATTTTCTTTCATGCACTTTTTTTTTGGATCAGATATGACAGAGCAGTGCTGCATTTGGTAATATAGGGTCTCAGTCTTATCATGAAAGAATACAATCAGGGGAAATCATTATTCAGACAGGTTTTTGGTATTGAATATATTTCCAGTACATACGCACGGACAACCAGATAACTCAATGCATATAAAAATACAAATAAAATAGACAGAGGTAAAAGTACAGGTGTGTGTGTGTGTGTGCGTGTATAATGGTTTCATAAAAGTAAATCAAGTTTAAGATATAAATGCTACAAAACAAAATTTCTTATGCAAATTGCACTTGGAGCTTTCCTAATGGCAACAATATTAAACAATGCGTGAATGAAAAAAGAATGAACAAAACCTCAAACATCTCTGTCAGGGAAAATTCATTGTATAAATATACAAGTGAAAAGTTCACAGACCTGCAACTAATCGTCCTTGGACAGGTGCATGTGGACAGGCATGTGAGACCTCAATAAGGAATGCGTCGATATTATGCAACAGTAATACGCGATTCAGTGAGACAAAGCAGAAGACTTTTTGTAAGAAAAGGCAAAAAAAAAAAAAAAAAAAAAAAAGCAGAACACTCCGGCAGTAATTCAGTTCCCACAGCCACATGATATATGGTTGTAACCGGTACCGGGGCATTATAAACATGAATGTAATGAAGTACCGGCACGTATTAGAGAAGATTTTAATCTCACGGATGGAAGAGATAACAACCCCAAACATGCAGCAAAAAAAAAAAAAAAAAAGATAAAGGTGCTGGCCTGAAACTGAGTCCTTCAGATGGACCTTGGAACTGAATACAATACAGGTGACATGAAGACATGGTCGAAATCTTAAACACACAACTGAACTTCTTACCATCAGACGTCTCATGGCTCCTGGCAGCAGCTTAGTGAAGTACTTTGCTTTTGCAAATGACTAATGCTGGTCATTAGTGGTGTCCAAACACAGAGAGTCTGAATACTAATTTATCTTCACCGTGTTGTTAAAACTGCATTTTGATAGCCACCTCGCACCGACAGCATTCACACACGGAGACACATAGGCAGAGGTTTAATCCCCTGCACAACAATGACCAAGAAAATAGTGAGACATGATTGAAAAGAAGAAGAAAAAAAAAGTGGATCAATCAAACACACAGGAGGATCATTAGGTGACTGTAGGATAGAGAACAAGTCGGTAAGTAGGACAAGCGTCAAACTTGGTGAGTGCTCCATTTACTCAAGTCTCTGTGCTGTGAAATACTTTGAACTTTCTACAATGAGTTATGATGGAGTTATTTTCTGCAGGAGGACAATGTATTCTTCCAACAATCTCTTATAATTCATTCATTCATTCATCTTCTACCGCTTATCCGAACTACCTCGGGTCACGGGGAGCCTGTGCCTATCTCAGGCATCATCGGGCATCAAGGCAGGATACACCCTGGACGGAGTGCCAACCCGTCGCAGGGCACACACACACTCATTCACTCACGCAATCACACACTACGGACAATTTTCCAGAGATGCCAATCAACCTACCATGCATGTCTTTGGACCGGGGGAGGAAACCGGAGTACCCGGAGGAAACCCCCAAGGCACGGGGAGAACATGCAAACTCCACACACACAAGGCGGAGGTGGGAATCGAACCCCCAACCCTGGAGGTGTGAGGCGAACGTGCTAACCACTAAGCCACCGTGTTCCCCTCTCTTATAATTATAAAGAATAATTAAAATATCAGCACGTGACTTTTTTAGGCATAAAAACACAGAAGTAAAGGAGAGTGTAGATTCTTTTTCCCCGTGATTATAGATTCTTCTAGATCTCAGTGTGGCATTTGACATGAATGAATACAAGATATTTACGTGGCTACAAAACTGGGTTTTGGGCTTTCACAGTCACAGACATGGAAAACCATGCTTTAACCCTGTAGTTTAACCCTGGGGCAAGCTGGACATGTGGATCCCTGACATGTGGCTTAGGGGATCCACTGACATATAGAATAGGCCGGTTTGTTCAGAATATTTTGGTTACAACATGTTTGTAGAAAACTGGTTAATCATGACATTAGAATTATTTTTCCATTTAAGCACAGACTGCGAAACATTTAATACAATTTCGGCCTGTTATCTTTTCATTCATTTTCCTCGTGCTGATTTCATTTCGCTGCATAAGTTACTTAACATTTGCTTCTTCTTTGGCTATGCACTACTGTATATGACTTCATTTTATTGTGCTTTCCCAGTTTTAATTTTATTCTCTCTTATTTTACTCTCTAGAAAGGACTTTATAAACTTTGCTTTATTAAGGATTATATAAACACGGATAATTGTTTCAAAAATGGTTGTATTGAACTTGTAATGCAGGTTGTAGGTTCTAAATGCTATTATGTGGAAGAAAATGTTGTGAGCATAAATACTGAATGGGGGAATAAATGCAAAAGAAATATATAGATAAATCTCCAGGATACAGAAGTCCAAAACTGATCAAAATAAACTTAAATTATACTGTAGTTTGGAGTAAAATTTTTATATTTTATTCTTTTTTCAGGAGAAAAATCAACACAGTTCTCTAATTTTGTGTTTAATTCACATGCACAGCGTTGAACTCCAGCAAGTAAACAGACTGGTAACAAATGAAAGAAAAAGCCTGTGTTATACAGCGCGAGGCATGTTGCTCTCAGCTGCTGGAGATTTTGGATTGAAGTGTTTTAAATAGCTCTCTCCTCTCCATCAATGTCATCAGAAGACCAGTTGAGGTATTTGTTCCTCCAGTACTGTACCACCGGTTCTTTAATGAATTCACAATCACACACATTTGTTAAATAACCCAGACTCTTAGATCTTAGAGAAATATCGCACCTATCTTTGACAATCACATCACTGAGTGAATGTTGTTAATCCGGGTGCATCGCTGTTTTCTCTAGTAACAGACACGCATATAATTACCGGAGGAGGTGAATAATAAGCTATGTTATGAACTGCTTAATAAAAGAGACGACAGGTGGAAACAGACCTAACCAGGTGAATAGTAGCTGTGCTGCTGTGTTCGCATTTCCCAGCCGCTCAAATAAGGTCAAGGAAGGACCTTTAGTCGACGATGTCAACATTCCCAGAGAAGTGATGCATAGAGATAGAGTTAGAAGCTAGAACAAACTGCATATCAGCCGCTACTCCACGCCACCCCGCCCCACGCCCGTCCATTAATAATGCAGCAGCGAGGTTATTTGTTTATGCTCGTGGCTGCTGCTACTTCATTGTTTTTTCATAAAGGCTGTTAACTGCATATTTATTGCGAATAAGCACACCACCAACATTGAGGCATGAAAAATGCGAATGAAGAGAGTCTAGAAGTGCATATGGAGAGAGGGAGGGAGAGGGAGAGGGAAAGAGAGAGAGAGACAGAGAGAGAGACTCGGACAAGAAGTGGCACAAAGAGCTGAGTGTGAGCTGAATGCCTGATTGACAATTCCGTCTGTTCCACTCCAAAAAGCAATAGATTGTTTCTTTTGGGGAAAAATTGAGTGGTTCCTGCACTTTCATCTTATACAACAGGAGAAAAAATACTGACTATAGTGTTTCATTTGGGTCAAGGGGTTAGCCAGAAGTAAAGTGGAGAGTGGTTAGAATTCAGAAGTCTTATAATTCAGTTCACAAGGATAAGGCATCAGAGGTTCCATACACTAGTAGTCTACAGTCGGTGACTAATATGCTAACTAGCCATTGCTGTCAGAAGTGTTGGCCAGTTTCAGTACGTAGCCTCACTGTATCTTCAGGTTGCTGGTCTTGCCTGAGAGGAGTGGAACGTGGTGTGGTCAAGGTTTGGCATGTTGGGTGTACTGAGATGCTTTTCTGCTTAACACAGGTGTGAAGAGTGCTTATATGAGGAACCGCAGACATCCTATCAGGTTAAACCAGCCAGTTTGTAACCTCTCAGTGACCCAATCCTACAGAATTGCCAGTCACTGGATGTTTTTCGTAGAGACTGCTGTTCATTACAAATTCCAGAAGATCAGCGGTTTTTAAAAAAATCCCCTAAACCAGCCTGCCTGGTTGTACCAACAAGTCACAGTCAGAGTCAATGAGATTGCACATTTTTCTCCAATAAAATAATTGAACTGAACATTAATTGTAACTCTTGACCTGTATAAGCATGACTTCATGCATTGTTGCCAAATACCGCCACATGACTGGCTGATAGTATAACCACTGTAATGAATGTGTAAATTCAATTAGCAGGCACATGTCGGCAGTTCATGACTGCAATTTAAGTAATCTATCCTATGATTTTTGTTTATAAATTGCTCTGAATTTCTTTACACAATTTGATATTCTTACTTGTCCAAAATAAAAAAGCAAACGATATTTAAGATGGTTTTAGTGGATCATGTGATTAGACTGTTTCCAGATACCAACTCAATTTGAAGCTTAAACCATGTGTGGCTCCACATATACACCTGCCTATTTATCTTCAAAAGCTAAGGGTCATCCTGGTCACGTCTCCATTTACTCCCCATCAGCCTGGTCCATGCCGCCAGAGGCCTGACATCATTACTCTCCATTTCACCATATCAGGGATAACATGCATTGTGATTGAATGCTTATTGGCAGCAAGGTTGTTTAACACTAAGACAGTGATGGATTGGATGCCCGGTGGCAGGTGTGGGGGTGTGTGTGTGTATGTGTGTGTATGCGCTTGTGTGCGCCTATATGTAACTGCTCATAGATCCTTTGCCTCTATATGCTCTCCGTGAAGCCCTATAAAGCCTTTTTCCCACAATTTATTTCCCTTGCTCACATTAATGTATGCAAAGGAGCGAAGCATTTTTTTCCCCATTCATCATGAGCCATGTAGCATAATCTAATAACAAATGTAATAAACACCCTGTCATATAATCCATAGAAAGTATAAACTGAACTCCATACAAATATAATGGAAGCAAATATTGTATATGCAAACTTAAATCCATAAACAAACTTCAGAATGATCTTTAATAAATCCTAACATATAAAAATGGAATATATTGTTATTCTGTAGCGAGCAATTAAGCTTGATCAATACACCACTAACATCTTGACAGGGTCTGAAGCCCTTGCAGAGGAAAATGTCTATCCTCTGCTATGCTGTAACATTTACTTTATTGAAAGCAAATAAAGACTTTTAGCTGAAATGCCACCCAGCTGATGACCCCATACTGCGGCAGAAGATCAATATACCGCAACTGGTAGCCCCGCAGGCAGGGCAGACACGTTTGTTGCAACCTCTCAGGGTTCATCCCGTGTTTTTATCCTTTCAAGTGCAAATCTACAAGCCCCAAAATAAAGATAAACCAGTCGTTTGGAATTATGGATGAAATCATTTTCAGGTACTTCAGGGAAAACTCTGTAAAGCCCCAAACCAGGATCCGACTGGCCATCATTAGGGCCACTCAGTACATCCTCCTAGGAGACACTTCACATGCTGACTAGCTACAGGAATCAGAAGCCCTGAGCATGCTGATGAATGCAACCCAGACAACGAAAAGGGTGAAATTTATTTTAGTGAATTAAATTAATCCGATGTGTCCTGTAAAAAATTGACTGCATTCATTCATTCTTCTTCAGTAATGATTTTTTGGTCAAGGCTTTGGAGCCTCAGGAGGTAGAGATACACTGCTTCTCTCCCTCTCTCTCCCTCTCTCTCTCTCTCTCTCACACACACACACATACACACACACACACACACACACACAAATACATTTGCACACTTATTAACACCTAGGGGTAATACAGAGTAGCCAATCTACTTACTGGAATGTTTTTGGACAGTGAAAAGGAACACAGTAGATATGAGAATATGCTAAACTCCGAACATGATAATCAGGATCAGATCCAGGACCCTGGAGCTATAAAGCAACAACACTACCACCTGCCCCCCGATGCCACCCAGACAAACATCATTTTCAATTCAAATCCATTCAATCTCTGCTTTGTTGTAATTATTTCAATTTCAGCTAGGTTGTTACCTTTCTACAAAAGCAAGAACAAACTTGCCTTTTTATCGTGTCTTCAGTTCAACTGAAGGTCCTTGATCTTTACAGTGACATTGGGAATACCTACAAATCCAAACCATAGCCAAAATACCCACAAGACACAAGGTCAGATAACAGAGCAGCTTCAAGTGCGTGGAGATTAACTGACCTCTGAACTCGTTCACAAACACCGCTTCAGTGTCTGCCATCACCCTCCGCTGCTTCTACAAGATCACTACAGAAAGTATCCTGCCATCTGTATCAGTCTTGCACAGCAACTGCAACATATCAGACTAGAAAGCACACTAGAGGGAGGAGAATCTGGCCCAGGACATCAGCTATTTTCCCCCTCATATCCTATATGTACATGAAATGGCACAGCTGAGACCTCTTCGGTTTGTTGCCAGCCGGAAAAATGTAGAAAAGCATCTGGACCAGTATCAGCATAGAAAGAGTGGGTTCGTAACACCAAGCTATCGGGCTTTTAAACCAGAACTTGAGCATTTCACACATCTGCGAGTGAAAATTGCTGCGTGCCAATGTGAAAATCTATTTGAGTTAGTGACGTGAGTGACAAGCTGACACCCAATTAAATCTCACAAATTACTACTGTTACACCATGAGGTTAACTACAGCTTTAAGGTTGTGTGCAGTTTCGTCTTGTTTGAGATAGGACAAAAATGTGTGAAAATGAACAACAGCAATGGTGTTTATTCCTACTAGGTACAAAGTACTAGATACAGTGACGAGCCCTATGGTGAGGAGATTTTAACCTGTTGCCCTTGGTCCACTTACCACAAAATTCAAACCAAACCCAAGGCTAAAGTAAGCAAGTAAGTGGAACACTTTACTTTAAAACAGACCAATTGGTTTCAATGTCAAAATCCAGTAAAGAGCTAGCTGTAATTGATCACACAAAATCACATCAGTTTACACTTACAGCTGGACTCAAACACATGGTAGCCACATTGGAATCCAGATATAAACACAGAGTCTGCAACTTTTTAGTCCAGCACTCATCCCCATGCTTTATAGAAAAACAAGATTTGGGGAGAGAATCAACGTAGCACCAAATCTCAGGCAACATAAATCAGAAGAAAAAAGAAACGTTTGCAATCTGAACCTAATCTTATTGGATCATATTGATGAAACAAATCATAATGGTTCACACCAACGTATGTTACAACACATCCAGACTGCATTTACAGTGAAACCTTTTAGGCAGGTCACAACCTAATCGTCCCTGAACAACAAAACCTGACGGCTGGAAAATAAGCCTTAATGCAGAAAAATCAAAAATATATCAATTTACCCGAAGGCTGAGAATGGTACCACCTGTCAGGGTAGAGCAAAATATTAATCTGAAGGAAATTTTAGCAAGACTTTAGCAAGTGCTTTGATATCTGGCACAAGACGATAGCAGCAGATGAGCGATCGGATCAAGATCTAGGGAATTTAGAGGAGCCTTGGTGGCAACACCTTGTCATGTCATCAAACCACTGCCATTAAGGAGAAAGTTTACCATGAATAACGGGCTATCCTACACTCCCTACGCACTTATTGAGTCTTGGGAGCCCATGACTATATCAGTGGTTTACCGGATGCCCTTAATTGGAGTAATTTTGGTACATACTAAAATCTGCCTACTGGGAAGACCACACAAGACCATTTTGTACTGTAGATGCTCTGACCTAAATATCTAGCTTTCACCAATTTTCCCTTCAATCAGATCCTTACACTTGCCCATTTTTCCGTCTTCCAACACATCAAGAACTGACTGTTCACTTGCTGCCTAAGGTTTCTCATTCCTATACAGTCATCACTGTAAGAAGGTAACTAGTGATATTCACTGCCTGTAGAACCTCCACAGATCCACACCTCCACAGATCCACACCTCCACAGATCCACACCTGCCAGTAGAATCAATGTAATGACTGATGGGTGTAAATCAATACAGGTTTAAAAGAACATGTTGGGGTAGGGGGTAATAGTTTAATTTAAACTATAAGGAGTCCTGTTAGTTCAAGAAATCAACATTTTCATAAATGGGTTGTTGAAAGCTACAGTAGTGCCTGTATTATTATCTGTAGTAGATTTTCTACTTTATGTGTTGTTTGCTCTGCATTTTATTTTATGATCATTTTTTTGTCTGCTGCACGAAGATAGCCGCCTAACAGTGATTTAATAAATAGTGGGAAGCCACTTTATATTCACCGTCAAATTTACTAGATAGGGACTCTCTCTCTTTTTTTTTTTTTTTTTCTTTTTTTTTATTCGGCTGAGTGCTTTTTCTTTCATTACCTAGAGGTGGATATGCCTTTAGATAAAAGGTCATCTGAGAGTACATGAGACCAGCTGTTTTTGGTAATAAACGACGAACAATTTAGCATATTTTGGGTTCACTATTTTTTGGAAAGTCACATTTTTCTCTAAAAGAAACCTCACACCCTAGCTTGGGTTTTGGAAAATCTGCCTACTGCTGAAGACACTGGCGTGATGGATATGACAGTTAAGAGAGCTAGACTCTGACTTTCAAATGTATGCTGTGAGACGTGAATGGCAGACACGCAAGGTGAAGGACATTCATCTAGGATGGGAAGGAAGGTTTGATGTGGTCCAGAGCTTCAGGTTATTAAATGACTTTTGCATGGAACGCTGCTGGAAATGTACTCGATAAGGTGTGCAGTGTGATAACATTTACTCTGAGACCCTTCGTGTCCTAGCTGCAAATGGATGTAGGACCAACATTTGCAGCAAGTAATCAAATCTACGAGACTGATTTAGATACAGCCGGGCGAACATGATGACTAATATTCCTCATGATAATAATACATAACTGCAGCCTTCAGCTAAACTGCAGACTGAGTGGTCGGCTGTTATAGCCTGTCTTTTTCAAATCTGACTATATGCTGTCATGTCTTCTGTTGGTTAATTTTGTCCTCTTTTGACACTTTGAATGTGTTTCTTCCTGTATGTAAAAAAAAAAAAATTCTTAGCCCTTTAAAAAAAATCCATCTGGTGGCCCGATTAGAGCAATTAAGGACTTTAATCGGGGGGTGATGTAGGGAAGTGAAGACAGGACATTGCATACTGGGCCCCCAGCACCCCTCTATGCACACTGATTACAGAGTGCACTCACACACAAACACACACACACACACACACACACACACAGCCTTATAAAAGGTTCACAGCACAAAGCTGAGTCGCAGGCACTTTCCCTATTCGCTATTCTCTAAATTTAACACTCCAAGTACCCCCCTCACATCCACATGACGTTTTCTTCCTGCTGCCGTTTCTTCCTATTTCATTGTCGATCAGTGCCAAGTAATACTCTATTTCCATGGCTCCTTATTTCGCTTGGATTGTAACACAGGGAATTTGTGTTTTATGCCTGCCATCACACTGCTACAGTCTGATTAGAAATTTAATAAGCAAGCCAGAGAAATGTTCTCTCTCTCTCTCTCTCTCTCTCTCTCTCTCTCTATCCTCCCCTCTCTCGGTCTCTCTGAGGTCTATAAAAACAAGCATTTCTCTATGTATTGGTAAATTAAAGTGCCTCAGTGCAAGATTCCCATTCCTAGGCGACATCGAAGGAAGAGGAATAGCCGACCCTTGAATCAATGACCTCATTATGGGTCTGCATTAAGTCCAAATATATTGCTCCATAGAAACGCAATGATGGTGGGATATTTGTTGGGTTCCTCTTCATTTAGCTAACCCCCTCCTAGTCTCAGTACTATATTGGTTTAAATTATTAACTGCGTTCCTTTATGAGTGTGTGCATGGCTCACATGGGCGAGACTCTCTCCTGAGGTGGCTGCCTCCATAAAACACACTCTCCGTGTTATTTAATACAGCAGCCAAGAGCCGTGCCACACAAACCGACTACCCTAAATCAACTGCCAGCTCCACTGTGAACGTGTGATTGCATGCCTGTCTTTATTAATGAGATGAAAGCTGGAGATAATGTTCATGTAGTGCTTGATAGTAAAGCTACGAGTCAAGCAAGCTGGGCATAAGAATTTTAAAAGATTGAAAGAAAATCGTATCAGAGGTGCTATGATGGTTTATAATGGTCTACTGCTGAAAATAAATGTCTCATTTAAAATGACATTATTTACATATCACTCACTGGTAAAGTCTCTATTAAAATGCATTCTGCCCCGAAGCAGGGGCATTCTGCTTGTCAATATTGGAATGAAAACTTGACAGGTATTAATATACAGAAAAATACTTGGTGCAAATATCAAAATGGTTAACTCATTTTCCCGAGCATTTTACAGTATGTCTCTGAGCACAGTGAGGTATGCGCACTGAGCTATTTCTAATCCCCAACGTAGTCATATTTGCTGACGTATCGCCATATTTGTGACAGAGACCCTGCAGGGCTGTGTGATGAACTGCTACCTTATTGCCAGCTAGCTCCTTTCCGCAGCAACAAATCACACCCTGGTGTGGCCCTGAAATCTCACATACCCTATGCAATCACACAGGCATGGTTACACCACAAACACAGAAGACATCACAGAAAGCACAGTGAAGCTTATTTGGGTATAGCTACATGTTATTCACGTTCAGTGCAGGCATGAGGCCCATACAAAGACATGAAGACGTAGGCAGCAGCCCATAGCTCCCATCGGAAAACATTAAGTAATTAGCTTTTAAACACAATTATGAATTTCAATGAACCCAACACATTAAGGAAAACAAGGAGATGCCACTGAAGAGGCTGTGAAGAGGCGAGGGACCAGGATGTTGAAACACACATGGAGAGGAAACCTCCATCTGGGGTTCCATTTGTAACGCACCTGGGGGGTGATCCTGCCAACAGATGGATCCCCTGTCAGAGAGAAGTTACGCTCTCCTTTTGACAGCCGTCCCAGCCATCCACTATACCACCCAATGGGCCAAAGGAGCTCATGCGCATCTAAAGCCAACACTGCCCCATGGACAGGGTTTCTGGGATTTACCTTTCTGGCCCACACTAGCCATCCTGGACAGGTGGAACTATTAAACAGGGTCATCTGTTCCGTCTGCATGGCCATGTGTTAGCGAAGGTCACCAGTCAGTCCAGGAATCAGATGCGCCAAGGTGACGCTTGGGTTCACCAACAGACAAAACATTTATTGTTTTGGGCAATGTTACAAAAATAAGATTTATTTATATAGAAATTAACATTTTTCCGTATAGAAATCCCATCTTTGACATCAAATCCCCAACTACTATTCCGCTAACACGTACATTTAATCACAACAATATGGAGATGAACTATGCAGTTATTCCACTGGGCTAAGATTAACAGAATTAATCTTCCATTCTCCGCATGAACTATGAATTGATGAAAAGTCTCAAAATCATATTGAAATGTCTCTTCATATATTTATGCCTTTACCCAGATATCCAGATTTAAATTCTCACTCACTGCCTCAGTGATTCACAATGCAACTATCAGACAACAGACAACTTTTTAACTGTAATATGACATCATATGAGATGCAGAAATTCTCATTGCCTATCTGCATGTACTGTAGGTGCTATGTATCAGTCCATGGGGCATGATGACTAAGAAAAGATAAAGATAAAGATAATACAAAAGCCATTGTTTGTTGTGTGTTTGTTGTTGTTTATTTTTTACTTGAGTATGTTCTTGTCGTTTATTCTAATCTCGTTTACACACAAATTTACATTTTGTTCCACCCCCTGACAATTCTGGCAAATATGCTTTGGCATGACGAGTCATTTGAGAGTTTAGTTTCAAAACAGACACTGTCAAATGAATTAAAGCAAGCTAAACTTGCTTATTATCATTTTTTTGTGTCAAGGATGTTTTGACAATGTGCTGCATCAGCCACTTTCTTAGAAAGGGATAATTAGGAAAGCCTATAGTTTTAGCCAGGAATTAATAAACTCATTTTGGTCTGCACTGATGCACTTAACTAGCCACTGTATGTTGTCTAACAAAACATGGGACTGGGCAGCAGATTAGAGCTGTTACTTGCTCAGTGGTTTAGATGAAACATTGAATAAAAACCATTTGTCCACCCTGACGCTGGTTATCTTAACACGCACCAGAATCGTTGAGCGATAATTAAGTTCCTTAGTGGAAATATCTATAAAATCAGGCTTGGATGAAAAATTGGAGCAAAGTGAAAACACCCTTTCGCGTAGCAGCCTGCCATGACTTTTAACATCGATACAGAAATACCACGCAATAATACCAGTGATCTGATATATATTTAGCTCGTCCACCACTTCACTTTACCTCACGGGGAAGGTGTCATGGCATAGAGCACAGCGGAAGCACAGAGCTGCCATTACCCACTAATGCCCTTCACCCTCCCCTTCCCGTAAAGAGCCCTCATTGTGTTTTGCCAGCACAATCCATCATAGCAGGTCTAATGCACATGCAGTTGGGATAGTATCGTTCCGTTGCAACCCAGGCTGGTAAAAATGTCCGGTCTTAGCGGAGTCATGACATACAGAGACTATAACGCATGGAAAACACTCCTTGAAAATGACTGGCTTTGTGCACCACCAACTAAGAGCTGTCAGCCAAAACAATAGCAGCAGACACAAATCAATGGGCCCTGAATCAAAGCGAAGACGAGGGGAAGGGATCCAGAAACAAAAGCGAGGAGAAAGAGACAAACTGCGTTAATTAATTTTCCACTGGGCGTGTGCTAAAGCATCGGCGCCAAGACGAATGATCTCATTTGCAGGGAAAACTCAAGAGGCGGAGGCAAACAAACCTAAACACTTGCACAAAGGTTTCATCCTGGGATTTATCAAAGCGTAGCAGACAATGGGTTCAGAGTGTATACAAATGTGACTGCAACTGAAACAAAGCCTGTACATGACTTGTTTGAAACATATGATGTCTCTATACCTATAATGTATAACAAATTCGGGTGCTTACACACTCAGGAGTGGATTCGTCCGTCTATTGCGGATCTATACTCATGACTGAAATTGTCAGGTAAATGTAACTTTGTCGTATACTATTACTGACTGTGTCCCTTCTGTTGCCCTGCGTAATTTGTCAACGCCCCCATACCCCATCAATCAGTGTAACTTAGGACCACCCCTGGCCAGATGTTTTATAAATAAAGGACCATTCTGAACACATCAGTGACGCTGACAAAATGACAGGATGAGTGGGGTTTAGTTCTCCTTGTACAACATTGCTGAAGAAAATGATCAGCTGTTCCTTTCTCGGTTTGCTGATATAAAGATGATCTCAGTCATACAGCAATACAATCGATGGACAAAGAAAGTGATCGAGATCTCTTGTGGGTTGTTCTTGGTATCTAAAAATGGTTCAAGAAAGTACCACTGGCAGGGCCATGGACACCCAAGGCTCAGTGATGCACATGGGGAGCAAAGGGCTAGCCCGATTGGTCTTATACAGTACCACAGAAGAGCTACTGTAGAACAAATTGCTGAAAAGGCTATGATAGAAAGGTCTCAGAAGACACAGCGCACTGCAGCTTGCTGTATCTGACTGGTCAGAGTGCCCATGCTGACCCATGTCCACCTCCAAAATGGAGCTGATTTGGTAGCCCAAGGGGAACCTACACAATATCAGGTGGGTGGTTTTAATAGTATGGCTGATCAGTGTATTTATCAGTTAAAGAGTGAGAGTTTAGAGAGATTATACCTAGAGATAGAATGTGTCTTTTTTAGACACAGTATTGAATGATCATATTTTTTCACTGAGACAAAACCAAGCTGTGATTTCATATCCATAAACAATAAATCTCACTCCAGCGAGCAGCCTGGAAAACAAAATGCAAGTGTCCTAGTCATTAGGACATTAAGATACGCATGAGAGCAGAGAAGCTCTACAGGTCCATTTAATACATTTTATGTATATGCCGCACACCTAATTTACATAGTGTGAGTAATGAGACGAGGAATAAACAAATAACGTGCCGCGCTTGAATTTATCAAAATGGTGTGTGATCCCGGCGGACGCTCCATCTGTGGCAGTTTAATAGCCACTCATTGCCAAATGTAGCATCAAAAAATTAAATAAAAAGAAAACACCCAGTTATGACTTTAATATTAATTAAGCACATGATTGTAGCGGTGGAATAAATGGCAAGATGGCTCAAAAGCTGGAGTTAGAAGCTTCTGACACTCCGAATCCTGAACACACAATCCTGAAGCAACACGTCATTATACTGTAGGTAACGTATAAATATCACATATGCCTAAATCAGAGCAAAGCTATTGGACGAAATGTCAACAGCCTGTTAGGGAACGTCTAGAAGTGGGGGAAGGAGTTGGACAAGTTAGTGCACTTTATATCTGAGAAGCTGACCTTCATAGTGGAGTCCAGCGTCACACTTTTATCTCGTTCATCAGTTGAGCATGTGTGTTCATCACTGTCACAGGGTGTGTGTGTGTGTGTGTGTGTGTGTGGACTGTGTGACAGAGAAAGTGGCGAGCTGTGCACAGTTGGTTAGCGGACGCTAGCTCCCAGAGCCAGCTGCTGGGGAAGAGTGGGCTTGCTGAAGGCATCTGTTCTGTGTGCTTCCGTGGGGCACCAACCATATCCAAGAATGCTGCCTTGCTGGAAACTGAAGCCAAGAAATCATTATTGACACCTGTTATTTGAATTATTAATGCCTGCAAAGGCCATCCAGATTGTGTATGTGTACACGGATGAAAAATATTTGTCAGGAATTCAATTAAAATTCAAATGATCGAAAAATCAAACCAATATTAGGGTTTTCTTGTGTTCGTATACATCTGTGCACCAAAAGCATGTTGTATAACAGCAAAATAAAAGGTAAACAAAAGAAATCTAATTTGTTTCCTCTTGCTAGATAGTCACGTCTTATTATGCTGTACAAGTAAGCTCAGCACAAGTAGATAACAGTCATAGTCGGTGCAGTGACAAATAATTACTAGGAGAAAACACACTTTTTTCGGATGACTAACAGAAGGCCGGCAGAAGAGAAACAAGGCAAAAATGCAATCAGTAACGTCACTGCTCTTGAAGCTGTTAGGAAATTTCATTATACATGACATAATCAGCATTATAGTGTACAAAATTGACCTCCCAACACCCAGCAATACTGCAGCATCTGGATCACTGCTGAAATAGGCAGAGCAGTGGCTATGACCTTCAGATGTTCCCCTAGCTGCTCTCTGATGGGGGCTTTGAATATTTGCCTAATATTCTTGCCACAAAAGTGTCGAACATAAGTGAGAGAAAAACCATTTAATCCAACTTTGCTGGTAGGTTTGGCCAAATCTAATTATTCTTTCGTGCTAGAGTTTTAATACCCATCTTGCCATAAGTGCAATAGATATGGACCATAATATTCATGTCTCTTGAATGTGTGTGTGTGTGTGTGTGTGTGTGTGTGTGTGTGTGTGCACACAAAACATTATTTGATCACATGACTTAAGGGCTTGCTTTTACACAGGGGGTTTAATCACACAGTTTTAATCAATCAGTTTTGATCTATGAGCTTTTTTAAATCAGATGTGTAATATTCTTGGGAATTGCACTAAGATAAGATAAGATTTACCTTTAGCCCAAATGTCTGGCCTGATGTTGACCCTCTACACATTTCCCACTCTGCACCAGAAATAATAAGACCTACTATAACCATCCGCTAGAAGGAAAAAAAAAAAAAAGTTAAACCATGATAGAGCCAAAGATATAAGCCCTCACTGGTACCTGAGGTTAAGAGTAGTGTTGGGACTGGATGGCTCTATAGACATCCATCCCTAATATCCAAAAGGATTATCAGCTAGCAGCAGTGGCTCAGTTCCAATGAGGTGCTACAGACGGACAATGAGGTCTGATACTGTAGACAGCAGTAGATCGCTTGGGGGGAGAGGAATCAATATCAGCTGGAGGTTGATAACATGGTGCCATTGACTTGGGCTTATCACCCGCAGCTCGACCACAACACTGACGAGCTTAATTCCTCTCACACACATGCATGCCTACATATACACCTCCACACATCATTATCGTTTTTTTTTTTTTTTCTTTTACTTTTTTTGTTCAGCTCCCCAGCTGCAAAGGCTTAGAGGGCTTAGTATTTTGTGCATGATGGTAAAAGTAGTCAGACAGAAAAACATCTGACTCCAGACGAAATGTGTGTGCAAACAGGGTAATCTGACCAGAGCTAATATACACCTGTATAATGGCAGCCTGCTTGCTAAGAGGCCTTATTACAGTACAAACATATAATATAAATATAATATATAAATACATATATATATATATATAAAAATATAACATCTATATCTAGATCTCAGTTCCAGCACTGACGAAGCCCATTGTGAAGCAAGAAAATCCTCACCTCTGGAGCCATCATTTAAGCAACAGACCATGCGAGAACGTATACCGCTGCTGCGTTTATGACTTTGACTTGCAAAGCTATATCTCATGGTTCCATCTGACCGGTCTTTCAGGAGCAAGAGGCAAAAAGGCTGTCAGCCTTCTGCACCAGCGACTGTCAAAATAATGGCTGTTCTGTGAAATAACCACGACTTTGTCAGAGATCTGCGCAAGCACCTCGGTCTCTGCTTGTCAAGTTTCACGTATTGATGAGTATATTAATACTGAAGGAGACAAATCTGCTTGTGTAGTCATCGTGCATGGTGATAAGAACAGTCCATCAGTTCTTCTTTCTTGTGCTATCTGCCTGTGGGACGGATCATGATTATGCCTCTCTCGATTTCTTTTTTTTTTTTCTTTTTTTTTTTTTAAACGCCATGAATGGTTCTGAGAGGAAAACGGTGAAGGAGAATCATTTCACTTCAGTGGCTGATTTGCACCTCTGGGCCACCAATGTGAGACAGCAATGATGTTTTGATAGTACTAATGATAGAGAGGCCTGTGATGGTGTGGTGATGGTAGTGGTGATTGCAACAGTGATGATCATGGTGATGTTCAAGTTGATAATGATGATGATGATGATGATGATGATGATTATATGATGGTCAGAAATGAGTGCCAATTACAAATAAAATAACAGACACATGAGACCACACTATGTTCATGGAGTCAAGCCATATATACTTAAATGTTCAAGTTCTATTCAACATTTTTCAGAACACACTATAAATGAAACAAAAAAAAAATAATAGTGATTCAGCTGTGCAAAATGCACGGCAAGGAAGCCATTACCGGAATATCTATGACACCTGAGAATGAATGACTTTCTTTCTCATGGATGCAGTCACAGAAATGGGCAAACATGTGAAGAGGCGCATCGATCGATAGAGACGCCAGCTGGAAGAGGGAGTGCTGTAGCTCTGTGAGCATCAACACAACCCAGGACATCTGCCACATCAGCATTCTGCTCTACAGCTACTAAAACACCTCTCACTCTGGGAGTATCGCTCAGCAGAACTGTCGGATGTGAGAACACATATTAATATCGTATGGAAGCCAATTATGTAAGTGCAATTAACACTCTTCACATGTTTAGTCTCATTCTGGAGTTAAAAAAAAAAAAAAAAAAAAAAAGATTGAAAGAAGCACATGCTACTGTGCAAATGACCTGCTTGGCTTAATTTGCAAATGGAAAAACACTAAACATTACATTTTTTAAATGCCATGTGCGGTTTGCTGAAGGTCAACAGGAGACCAAGAAGTGGTTTTGGGTGAACGAGAGTCGAGTGCACATAGTGGTGTAGCCATGCCTTGTATATAATTGTCCCTTTCAACCTCAACTGTGAGTGAACTACAGTATCAGGCATTTCCTCTGCATTCTGTACTCCCCCCCCCCCTTTCTATTTCTTTTGGGGGGGAGGGGGGTCTTCAAGGAAACTAGGACACGACCCAGACTAATATCTGAATGTAGGTTAAGTAATTAGTTGGACTGAAGCCTGCATGCCTTGCAAAGATGCCGGATAAATTCTCGGCACTTTAATCTAAACATTCCTTGGGCCTTGTGTCTGGGGCCAAAGGCTGTTCGCATACCACCGTTTCAGAGTCGAATATCTGCTGCTTTAAACATTGAGCGGTGGTATTCGTTGGTTGACCCATATAAAGTGGTGCGGTGAGTTGAACCGAACCCAAACAGTCAAGCGTTATCTGTCTGTTAAGTGGTGACACTGGCCTGGACAGATAACAGGAAACCATTGTGATTGTCAAAACAGTCTCTTCTGATTAATACCAGAGTGGCCTCTTGACCTCAGGCCAGAGTCAGCATCCCTGGGTGACCCCCATGACCTGTATTGATGAGACTGTAAGAGAGAAAGTGTCAGAGTTAGAAGCTTCTTGGCAATATTGACAAAAAAACAGCATTGATTCCAATATGGTTCTCTCCAGACCCATTCATGGGACTGATGGGAGGTTGGAAATAGCAGAAGGGGCTGGTATTTAACAGATGCACAGCTTGAAGACAGATTGGAAAGCAAAATGCAGCGCTACCTCAAAAGAGCTGAGGTTGTCCTTTTTTTTTTCCTCCTCTCTGTGCTGTTTATACCTGGGATTTCAAACATTTTGGGCATTTGACCCACAGGTGCTGTGTAAAAACAGAGCACGTCCCACATTCTAGGTGTGGATCTTGATTTTTATGTTGATATGTTGAGCTCTGCAGCACACGCTAGGGAGAACAGGAACAACCAGAGTCTTTGCCATATGTCATTAGATGCTTCATACAAGCAGGCCTTGAGCAAACAGATGAAAGCAGATTAAACAGGAGAAACAGAGTATGCTAGTAAACAGTCTGATTTTCTAACGAATCTTGAATCAATAACAGTCCAATAAGAGGACACACACACACACACACACACACTCACACACAGCACTGTGTAGTTTAGAATCTAAAAATCCCACTAGTTCAGCAGAAGTAGATGCCTACAGACAGCAAGATCAATTTTCTGAAGATTAATCAGGTATCACTAAGATCTGTATAAAACTATACTTTGACATCTTATCTGCAAGACTTATTTTTCACTTTAGAATCTGTCAAACCAACAGGTACAACAAAAATTGCTAAAGCCTTTTCCCCCCATTGAGCCCTACTGAAAATCACCTGGTCGTTAAACAGGGTTTTGATCGATAGCTGGAAAATAACGCCTCTGAGTGGTGCAATAAATTTTCTCGACTTCTTATTAGATCCGAAAGCTGTGGGTGAAGGGTGGCAGATCTGGGCTTTCATCAGTGGAAGGTGACAGGCGAAGCTCCTACACCCGAAAGCGCAAAGCTTTACTTCCAGGCAAGCACTCTTTCAGATGTTCAAACACCACACTGCATCCCTGACCACAGACAAGCACAGATACTGTGAGGGTAAAGGAGAGTTTTCCGTTTGTATTGTAATGCTGATACAACTCTCATTCAGGAAAGGTGAATGAGAATGTATTTTTTTTTTTTTTTGGTATGTAGAATTGTAACATACTGACGGTTATGAGAAATTGAAAAACCAGTCCTGAATAAATTTCCTTACTGATTAAGATCTTCTGATCCTCAGCGTGTACTTCGTTTGAAAGGTATTCCTCTTTCTTCAGTCACATCCTATCCCACATAGACCTCATCCTCTCTTCTTTCTAAGGACATAATACAAGCCTACATCAATATAACTCTAATAGCAGAGGATTTGGTTGGAGGGAGCACAGCAGGCAGCAGAACAGAAGGTTAAAACCTCATAACCTCATATCCGGGTTTCAGAAGACAGGCAGCATACCGGTGCTACTGCAGCGCACTAGATATTATAACATACTGTAAAAGGAAGGTTTAAATTTGGAATTGTCATTTTCAGTTGCAATTTAACCAATTTCAATAACACTATGATAATGCCACCAATGAACCCACGTGGTCTTTTACAGTAGGTGCTGTGTTCCAGTCACGGATAGCCACATTAGCATGGTTGGGTCTAACTATGTTTTTAACACAGACACGGTTTCCACCAACAACAGGAGCAACTCATGCGAATGTCATCAGCAAGGCAGGAGAGTGGAAAAGCAGAAGTGCAAGAGGAGGAGAGGATTTCCAAAGCCCTTAGGCGGCAAAAAAGGGGGTTAGAAAAAAAAAAAAGGCAGCCCCTGTAGCAATAAGGAGATAAGGGTCTTTGCTGCGGCCAAGACTGCTTCTGCTTTCACACTCATCGGTGGTTGGAGGGGCCAGCAGGTCAGCTGCCATAATGCCACTACCAGATTCATATGGCAAATGGTGCAGGGATAAACATGGTCCTATTCTCAAGTAAAGCTACAGGAAGAAGAATGTCTACATTTCCCTTTAAAAGCTTGATACTTTAATATCTCAACGTCAATACAACAACTGTAAAATAAAGCATCGTGAAGCAATTAATGTGCAGGATTAACGCATAACAGCTAACATAACATGACTAGCATCCCCCAATAAAACAAAGCGGTTAAAGCGCAGGCTTGATTTCAGCCGTGAATAAATTGAAAGTTCTGTAGACTGAAATTCCTCTCCTGAACCCCTTCAAGCGATCAATTATTGAGTCAGTACAGCAAAGGGCTGGAGATCAAGTGCGCCTGAACTCCAGACTAATTACTTAAAGTACGCATTTGACTTAAAGGAAACTGAAATGCCCATGGCAGCTGCTCTCCTTTTCACTGCTCACAGCACAGCTGGAAAGGAGATGGCCAAAGGCTTGGACATGTACAGAAAGGGAAATGTCTGTGGAACAGAGCAACACACACACACACACACACACACACCTACACACAAACGCTCTCACAACCTCCCTGCATGAGGGCCCCAAGACTTGCAGGCCACCTCTATGAAAGACAGATAATTCCATGGCTCTTTTTCTCACAACCAAAGGCAACCTCAGATTCCTTCCCTCTCAGTAGCCTGTAATTACAAATCCTTTATTTGATTGTTCATTAAGTTGAACCCTCCTCTGGAAATTGCGACGCACACCCCATTATTAGTGGTTCCAGACATTTCCCCTCCTGTGTGTGTCTGTGTTTTCCCCTCCGAATATGTGCCTCTGCAAAAAAAAAGAAAAAAGAAAAAGAAAAATACGACGGCCCATGAGATGACAGGGCGGCTAGATGGCGGCGACTTTGCTTTAATGGTTGCCCTGGCAGTAGCACAGACAGAAGAAAAAATGGGAGAAAGAAACTTACCACCGATCAGAAAGGAAATTATGTCAGTACTGGCGAGGCAAGGCCCACTATTATTACCACATTATTCCTGATAATTATTATTCTCGCTAACATGATATGATGGCACATGCGCGCCCTTTGAATATCACTGCAAAACAGAGGCAAGATGTAATAAAAGAGAGAGAGAGACCAAATCTTCTCATTCTCCTTCTGCCTTTCTTTCATCGAGTCAATTCTTCAGCCATTCTCCAAAAATAACCCTGAGGTTCAGAGGTATTCGGATACAATAAGACCTACCCGCTGATGGGTATTCCCTATTATGGCCTTAAGAGCATCAAGAATGTCTCCAAACCAGTAGAGCACTTCCAAGCACTGGGAAACTCCCAGTAAACTTGATCTCAGAAGCCCCGTCAACAAGCATTAGGATCAAGTGGAGGAACAAAGAGAAAGGGCTGGGTTTTTGGAGACACTTCACAAGGAGCGTCTCATGTGTCTCCAGAACAGGGCCATGTGTGAAAGACAGACAGAGAGAGAGAGGGATCATGTGTAAAACCTCCCAGAAAAACAATGCCAATCTGGGATCATTTTTATTTTAATAAACACAGCGATTAAGAAGGCGAAGAGACTAAATTGGTTTTCTTAGGCGTCACATATGGCACCTTTGCTGCTCTAATGTTAGACCACAATAAAGACAGTGCGCTGCTCAAACCGCACTCGGCCTTGAGTACAGCTGCAGTTCTCTCCCCTGCCTATGGCGTGGCTACAACTGCATCATACCTCCACACACAGGGATGCTTGAGTAACTCAATAGCTTTTACTTGCTTGCTTGCCATCACATTCAGCATGACCTTTTAGGTACATTAAGCCTTTGTCACCTAAATGAGTGACTTCCTACGGCAGCTGCTACTCTTGAGTGGGGTTTTGTGCACAGAGCAGTTGAATGAAGCTGTAGCATTAATAAGGTGTTGTAACCAGCTTTATATTTCTAAAAGTTCCCTGTATTCCCACAATTTGTAGACGGTATCTCAGTCATTCTATCTTGCAAAGGAACTTCCGGGAATATCATCACCGACTGTGATTTAAGTAAAAGTTTGAAAGACACAGCAAGCAGACCTGCCAATCTAATGTGCAATTAAGTTATACTACAGTAATCCCACTGGTAAATTCTCCCATCTGATTGGTCAGAAGCGTCAGCCGCATAGTTTTCTTTAACACTGGCTCTGATAGTAGTGCCAGCTGTAATTCAAAACACTAGTATTTCGTTTCGCTACCTATTTTAGTCAGCTCAGTTTCTGGTAAAGGATCTGGTGCTCTCATCGCAGTAGCAACTGATTCCCAGGCAGAGAACCGACCCAACCAATGAGGGTCCAACTCTCATTACCAATCCCAAGACTGAATGAAATGAGAGGATTAAGTCAAAAAGGGCATCAAAAAAATGGCATCAATCCCAAATCAAAATAATTAGATGACTAAACTAAAATGTTAGTTAATGTTATGCTTAATTATTTTAAAAAGCAGATTATAACGAGACTGGTGCAGGTAATACTGTATAACACGCAAAAAGTCTATAATAATCAAATCTAGTTACAGATATATATCATGTGTAAGCAGTAGGGGAGATTGTGGCACTGGTGAGACGCTGCAGTGGGATTTTAGTCACCTTTGCTGGAGTGGAGTGGATGAGCTGTTCCTACACCGCTCCACCGCTGAGGCGGCACTGTGATCTGGCTCGGAACAGATGTTGCAGTGTGTAGCAAAAGCAGCTGCACGGCTTCCACCCTCCTACACACCAATATGCAAACGCATACGCACATAATCTTGTGCATTTCTGTGCTCATCTCTACAGATAAAACACCTCTTGCTTCAAACCAATTAAGGCTGCTCTGATGCCAGACGGAGCGGAGTCAAATAAAGATGCAAAAAGACAAGCAGAGATGTGACCGAAGGGAACAAATCACATCAAAAAAACTCATATATGTAAAGCTTGAAGAAAACAATGAGCTGATATCATGATACTTGTTCCTCGTAAACAGTTATTTGAACCGTTTGTTTGTCCTTCAGTTATCACTGAGTGATTGATTCATACAAGAGAGATTGGCATGTTTGGTCCAAATGTTTCAGAAACGTAAGCTATGTGCTGCCCTTGTCTGTCAAAACCGAATTTGCATCGTGACCCTTCACCCTGGAGAAGAGGCGATGCCTTCTAATGCCATATACATGTCAAAACACAAAAGAGGCTATTGATAAGAACCACTCTGCCAAAAGATGATCCATCAATTTCCAATCTAGCCTTCAGAGACAGATTGGATCGTTTACTCCAAAGGTGTTTAAGCCGTGTTGCGGCTGATGAAATTTACGACCTCTGTAATATGACTCCGCCAGTCAAATGCGTCCAAACTGCTTTTCATTCCTCACTGTTACAACAGTCACTTGGGCTTCACATTCAACCTGCGGCATGTTTTTTTATGTCTCGTAAACAAACCTCACCAACCGAATAATAGTGAACTGTGACCTTTGAAGATGTGACACTGAAACAAATCCCCATGTGATGTGGCTGGTGCTTAAAAAAAAAAAAAAAAATGCTTTAATTTCATGTGACCAGATCTTAGATAAGCTTCCCCTACCCTGGTCCTTCTTCAGAGCACTGTACACCGACAGGACATTCTGGGTCAGCTCTGGCAAAGACGTTTGATCTTTCTCGTTAAGACTAAACAGTGCTATGAAGTGTATAGAAGGCAGGAAAGATCTTCCAGAGTTTTACACTTATCCGTCATTAATGTGGTTAGGCCTTTAGTGTCCAATTAGCAAAATGGTATAGATGGTTTAATGTAAAATTTATACTAGCACAACATGTGAAAGGTGATTAGTGGTGCGCTTTAAAGCAACCTGACACTTAATTATTAACAGAAGCACGTGTGGGTGAGTGTGCATGTGACTATGTGTTTGAAGTGGGAAAGAGAAAGAAAGAGCGAGAGAGAGAAAGAAAGAGAAAGAGAGAGAGAGAGAGAGAGAGAGAGAGAGGGAGGGAGGGAGGAGGAAAGAAAGAAAGGGAGAAAAAAGGAGTGAGACTAGAGGGAGATTATGGGATTGCTGTCAAAAAGACATCGAGATCAGTGCTAGAACAATAAAGAATTCATTTACTGGATGTTAGCTCATTCTCATGCACAGTAGTTCACGGTCTTTTCAATATTTTAGTGTTTTTTCCCTCATTTATAAGGAAATAGATATTAAAGATTCAATGGTACTTTATTCAATAGTTCCCCCTGGTGTTAGGCTTGTGTATTACAGCATCAGTGTGTTTTTTTTTTTTTGTTTTTTTTTTTTATTTAGTCCGAGCTAAGGGAATAAAAAGTTTGACTTACCACTTAAAATATTCACAAGACATATAATTAATAAATGTTTAAATCTTCATTAATTGGGTTTATCCCGATCGGAAAGTACAATGAGTACAATCATCTTCTTCCTGAAAACTAATTCAATATGAAGTGATCACAAGTGAATATACAGTATATCAACACAGATGTATTTCTTGCATTACTCTCTCCTACTATGTTTCTCTGTGCCTGTAAGTCTCATTATAGGGTGTGTCAGAGCCTGCTTGTACCACTCCTTAAAGAAAACACGTTTTTTAAATTAAAAATCAAGCTTGTGTGCACAAAACTGAATCTCACGGTAGCTTTAGAGCTTTAAGAATGATCACAACCAGAGCAGAATGTACAAAAAGCTATTCTATTGGTGTTCCCCCTTACATTTCAACACAGTGACCACGAGATATTTGCCCACCTTTATACACCACTTCATGCTCTCATGCTGTGATCCTGAGAGTTTTACTACTGTGGAAACCCTACACACGTCCCGTTCCCAAGAACCACTGCTGTAATGACGAACGTTGTCCTGTGCTCATGTTCACAATGTGATCCATTCTGTATCCTTTCTCTCTGCAGTTCTCTCTGCATATGTATATTGTGATTCATGGCTCATTCTGAGCACAGATTTGAGAGCAGGGGATGACGAACAAACCTGCATGTGAATTATAAAACTTCTAAACAGTGATTGCAGTGATTTGATCACATGAGGATGAATCGCAGATGTGTCTCACTTTAACCTTATTTACATGCCGCACACATACAGCTAGGCATAATTTACCCTCAGGTACGTCAAATTTACACGAAACTACCTAATTTGTACAGGCGTTGAGATTGTGAGGCAATAAAAGGAAGTATTTAGCGGGCTGAAAAATGCATTTCAGTAAGGAAGAATTAGAGGCGTTTTAGCTTGATGTTGCAGCCAATAAAGAGTTCGAATGTTGAAAAACTTTATTCCACTAATGTATAATGTAATTAAAGCTTTATTTATCAATATATAATATATGTTTCCATATGTATGTTGCAGTCGTATGTATTTCCTATAACCGAATACTGAAAAACATACTAGAAATACCAAAATTGCATGTTATTGCAAGGATATGAAATTATATAATTAACCTGAAAAAAAAAGTGTAATGGCATCCAAGTCTCCTTGCACAAGCTGCCTGCTAGGTGTGCGTAGGATTGGGTTTTAATCTCATTCTCGCCCACTTCCAAAGGAATTCTGACCAATCTCCCGCAGACACTCCCGTAGTTATTAATTTTGTTTAGACCTGCCAGTGATATTTCCTAACAAATGTACATATTTTCCAGTGTCATTTAAATCTGTGACTAAATCTGGATTAGCAGTTACATAACATGAATAAATGTGATCACTGCATCACATGGCACTGTACAAGCACCACAGCATTATCCATATTATTTCAGAGTGTATTCCTTGCTTTACTCCATGAGCTCCTGTCTCCTGTCAGGTTCACATCTCTACTATGTGGTACATGCACAGAAATGCACATATTAATGAAATGAAGATCTAATGAGCTAAAAGAGACCCATATCTGAGCACCTGATTCACATTTCTCCATCTTCTGCCCCAGCTCATTCCCTGAACAGTTCCTTACCCACTTATGTCATCCTTCTTTACTTGTAGTCTCAACCTTTAGAAACAACTGGCTCCGATTTCACTATAAAGATGAAGACTTTTAATCTCTACAACCACCAGCAAATCAACAAATCTTTCTAGAAGCATACGCCAGACTTCTACACATCCCTGTTTAAACTGAGGGGTTCTGTGGTTATAAAAAAAAAAAAAATCAAACCAATATAAATCATAGCTGATCTTTTACCTATACATAATTTAACATTAAACATTGATTAGCATTTTCTGAAGCCATTTTTTCTTTGACTTGGGTTTGTGTTTTGGGTCATTGTTGTGCTGAAAAGTGAAATTGTCATGATCTTCAGATGACTACCAAGACCTGTGGATTTTTCTGCCAAACTGGTATTCAGATCTAGCCATGATTTCTTCTGCTGACTGGAGCTCAAGTGAACTGGCCCCATAGCACCATGCCACCACCATGCTTCATTGTGGCTATAGTGTTCTTTGGGTGATAAGCTATCTTGATGTTTGTATGTTTTTCTTTGCAAGGATTGGCCTCCATTTATCCACCCAACCCCATAGTCCAGAATATGAGAGACTGTGCAATGTTGCTGTAGGTCTCTTTGCAGTCTCCCCATCTCCCCATTCATCTTGGCCTTTCATCAATTTTGAAAGATCTAATGTTATGAAATTCTTTTGTTCTTCTCTCTTGACTGATACTTAATGCAACACTGAGATCTTGTTATATGCTTTGTAAGCGCTTTGGGATCATGGCTTCAGCAGTCAGATAAAACTAAGTAAAAATCCTTATAAATCCTCCAGTTGCTCTTTATTTGGTGTTCATTTCTATTTGGTTCACTTCATTTCTAACAAATGTATGAAAATCACTTTTGCATTTGTGACTGAATGTGACTGATTATGTCAGATCACAATCCCGTGCACCATTATAAAAATGGTGTGCATAAATCATGCAACAAGGTTTTTTGTTGTTTTTTCCCCCTAAAAAATTCCTATTTGTTTTTTCGTTTGAATTCTTTCGGCTTTATTCTTTATCGCATTACAAGTGGAGAAAGATCTGTTATTGTTTATCTTGGTTGAATTGTTTTAACATCACAAAAACCTGTTTTAACATCACAAAAACCTGCCACCATAACAAGGTGTGTGTAGGCATTTTTATATCTTCTGTATTCTCAGCATAAAGCATGAATTTATCTCTAAATCTTTCAGCTTTAGTATTGCTATATTGACTTTAGTGTCTGTCTCAGAAACATTATATGCAGTTAGACCTACAAGCTCTGCCAATAGCACAAGTCAACATACTTTACAACAGTAAATATGGCTTTCTGTCCAAAGCTTCCAGGAGGTATTCTAACCTGAGCTGATAAGATGAGGGGGTTCTGGCAGAAAGCAGGCTGCCGAGAGACTCATACACAGCAAGGCCACGGTGTCGAGCACCATGCAAGCTGCCAGGACTGGAGGGCTGTGATTCTGTGGTGTGACCATGCATGTCAATACCAACAGATTTACATAAAAGTGCTGTGTATATAGCATGAATTCTTGTTTTATCAGTTTTCCTTTCTGTACCAGTGATCCTGTACCCAGAGTCTGAAAAAAGCCTGCTGACCAGTCCAGCGCTACAAACTGCTTCATCTGCACTAACAACCCATGTCTGAACACCACAGAAAGAGCTGTGACAGACGTTATAGACAGTTATTTGTCTTCCATCTGAATAATATTTCCTAATTATATTCATGGGCTGAGGTTTATCAGCAAAAATGTGCAGTTGTATTTGCTTAAATACTATTTTATCAGGCATTTGTGTTTGTGCATCTGAATATGCATATAACAAGGTTATTGAGGTTATTTCTAAGCTGCAATAAAGTTTGTCTACCTCAAACCTCAAACATTTTAAGCCAAAAAAAATTCTCGGAGCACAAATTCATGTTGAACCTCTCTGCATTATATCTCCCTTTGTAAAAGAGAGTGTTGTGGCTGTAAGGCCATCCTTAAAAATATTTAAGAAAAAATATAACAGTAAAAAAAAACAAAAAGGGTCGGTAGGTAGGTCTATATTTTTTTTTTTCAAGTTTCAATGTAAAAAAAAAAAAGTACAATTTTGGTGACGGTGATTACGTAGGTATGAATTTAAACAAATTAGCATATCGTGACGTCACTGACTGGGTCTTCAACCCGTGCCTTCGGGCGCATCATTGCAAACCTCATTTTGATGCAGGCTATATAGACCACAAACAAATTTTGTTTGACCACGAACATTTTGTTTACTGCAGCCGCAGCCATCATTACCAAGCGCGAACCGTTGACTCTGACAGTGCATGAGAGTATGAGATGAAGCGAACGCACAGGCCATAGTGTGACATCCGTTAACCAATAGTGTAAACATAGATGACGTCACTGTTTTGTTTTTTTTTAAAGAAAGAACGTAGCCTTCGTTTGTATGTAGGCCTAGGCAATTTATATATTTACAACACTTACTAAAATATAATTAATATTATTTTATTGCTTTTGTATTAGTTGTTTGAAGAGTAAAAAACGCAAGTCTTAACGCAAATTTACAACCGGCAAGTCGGTCGGACTTAAAACAAAAAAATAAATAAATAAAAATTGAGTCGGTCCTAAATTGACAGGGTCGGTCGCATTACGGCAAACAAGAATATTTTTAAGGATGGCCTAATAGTGATTAAAAGCAAGGTGTCTTATATAGTGAATAGCAGCAAGTATCTATGGCCCCCATGCACTATGGGAAAGGAGACTTTTTGAGATCATTTTTGCAATATACAGTAGAGGATGCTGATGAAAAAAATGTAAAAATGTTTTATTTATTTGTTTTATTCTATTTTATTTATTTATTTGTTTGTTATTTTATTTGTATGGCACTTTAAACCCCTAATAGACCATTACACAAAGCAGCTTTACAGAATTCCGAGTATAAATGATCGAGATTTAATGCATCTCTAATGACCAAGCCAGAGGTGCCAGTGGCAAGGAAAAACTCTTAACATTATTATTAGAGGATATTAGATGACCTTGAGTTTAAGATATTAGATGACTATCTATAAGTCTGTCTCGTTTAAGTTATCATCTGTTCACTGGTGGGGACTTGAGTGTAAAACATTCATTACAATTGCAGTCCAAAGCATCTTGATGGTATCTAAGTGGAACCATCCACAGTAATCTCATGTATCTCCAGGCTGTATATGTGGAGGCATCAGCTGCAGCAGCAGTGAGCAGCCTCCAAGTGATAAGACTTCAACCACCAAAGGTAGGGCATCAGGATGGATCAGGATGGTTCCGGTAGGTCCCATATATGTATGTATATGCGTGTATGTAACAGGATGTGTATATGTAGAACAGTGCTTTGCATATTTTGTAGTGTAACACCTTCAACTGAAATGAATATTATTTGTATTATAAGTCACAAATCAAAAACCAACAACAAAAAAATTGTTTCAACAAAACAGCAAAAACCAATAGTTTCTTGTTGCCGACAGAAGTCACTTAATCAGTTGAACAGAGTCAACCTGCATGCAATTAAAGTGTCATGTGATGTCAATATGCATACACCTGTTTCTGGAAGGCCCCAGAGAACACGTACAGTATAATCTCAATTACATCCATTTCAATTGTAGGTTTGCCAATTCAAATTCCTGTCAAAATCTGATTCTTGACTGCAATATAAACATACAACAATTAAAAGGTGCTTAAGAAATTTCTGTATTCTCTCTAGGTCTCACTTGGAAACAAGTGAGGATACAGTTTGCTAAACTGAAAGCAAATAATGTAATACATAGCTCAGCTTGTTGAACTGAAAAGGCTATATTCCTCTTTAGATTTCAGTCTTTTTAGAATTCTTTGGGAATGTGAGGTAATGCAATTTTTATTAGAGTATCTCAGGGCTTTTAGTCTTGTCCGAATCATACATGCCCCTGAAAAGAAGCCACCGTATTTCTTACATTTTGTAAATATGATAAGAAAAAATAATTCCTGAAAATAACACCTTGCTAAAGATTCCCTTTATATCCAATAAGAAAAGAGGTTTCGTTTTTTTCTTCTGGATAAAGACACTCCATGAAACTCGCACTTTTTTGTGATTTCCTAACAAACACAAAGCAAATTCAAGCACTGGCCATGATTACAGAATAGAGCAATAAAATGTACACAATGTTTAAAATGATGTGTCTGTAAAGCAACACTTTCAGGGGGTTTGAGTGAAGTACTGAGCTTCTTGCAAAGCCTACATACATGTTATGGTCAGGTGACCCACTAATGATCAAGTGCAACTCGTGCATCAAAGTGCACTACAACAAACAAACTGTAATAACAACAATTATAACAAACTGTATTATAATGAGGTGTATGTGGTGCTTAGTGTGAAGAGCAGGCGTACGAGGTATGCCACACTGCACTTTAACTTCAACAGTTCAACACTGGACTATACATACACACTACATTTATACATACTGGACTATACATACACACTGCATTTATACATACTGGACTATACATACACACCGCATTTAATACAGTAATCTATCTGTTACCACTGGATACCATACGATGCACATCCATGACACTTCTGTATCCGTACAATCTGTTGCACCTTATCATATTTTATATATAAGTACAGATAAGTACATATTGCATATAATGTGTAGTGCTACTGTAAGTCTGTCTAATAGTACACTGTGTGTACTGACTATATGTATGAGCATATTGCACATTTTCACATGTTAATTTCATTATCTGTATGTTAATTGTTTCTGCAATTTCTGGAGTTCGCTCCTAAGAATTTCATTCACCAAGGCACATGTGCTGTGGTGATGTGACAATAAAAGTGACTTGACTTGGCTTGACTTACTGCATAATTACTGCAGATGTCCTCCGGCAACTTAATTAGCAGACATACAGTATGTCCAGAAATCTTTCTGAATTGTTTATAAGCAAGTTACTATGTTCAGGCTTTGTGGTGGGTTTTGATTGCTGAACACGCCATGGGTGGATGGCTGTATTCACACGCATATAATGTCTAGCTAGAATGCACATTCGTCCATTTTTAATGTCCTGGATGTGACCGACATTTTTTTTATAAGGAACTTATTCAGGTCATTCTGCTGCTCACAAACACCTAAAATGACACAAAGGGACATAAAATTGACCCGATGGAAACAGAGTCTCAGTATAAACATGCTGAATGCAAGTCAGTGGATTTCGCTGCATGTATAATTATTTGCCATACAGTGTTCAGTCTACACAAAGAAGGGAGACCTTATTTAATCATGAAACTGCAATGCGAGATAAAGTTTTGATCATGGAATAAAAAAAAAATCCTGGGCATTATAGGACACAGAAACGCTTTACAGGATTATAGGACACAGAAACGCTTTGACGTGCAGTGTCTCTTTAAAAAAAAAAGTACAAGGGAAACCGTTCCACAATCTCTGTACACCCTACCTGCAGTCCAGTGAGCTTGACAACCATAACCTAGCAACTGTGCGGACTCCATAAGAGCTAGAGAATGGCAATAGTTGTGACTCCCTTTCAGACATGCAATTTAAAGGAAGCAGTGACGAAAAAAAATGAGAGACCTAAGAATATAAGCGATGGACACATGCACTCAATGTCTTTCACCCATGAAATGCTTGATCTGAATAAGAAAGAGCTCTTGTGTCTTAGTAGACTGGCATTGAAAGGATAAGGAAGGAAAACTCCCCATTTAAAAAAAAACAACACACACACACACACACACACACACAGTGAAATCCCTGCTTTTCTCTTCTTCTAAAGAGGCTGTTGTGCCAACACCGGAGTCTGATGAGAGGGAGCAATAAAGCAGAAGGAAGCATGAGGTTCCCCAGCTGATTTGGGAACCCAAGCAGAAGTAAATGGCCTGCTCACAGTGCACTCTCTCGTTTGGGACTTAATTAGATTTGAACTTGGGCAGTGACCCCACAGTAATGGAGCAGCAGGTCACTGCTATGACACCAGCTTGCCTGGCCTGTCACTCCGTTACACTTGACTAACCTTTCATAGACTCCTGCCTACATAAGCTTTAATAGGAGCACTGTGAGGGGATTATAAAACTCTGATTTTAATGTATATTTTGGAATTACACACTGCTGACAGACCAGACTGGCAGACCCCACTTACACTTTCAACTCAAACCTATAAAGGGACTACCTATGTAAAATAAAAAGTGTAAAATTAAAATACTGCTATAACCCTGTCTTCCATTTTGGCATATGCGTTACATGACTTTGGTTGAGGCAATCATCTTTTGGGTAAAACTGTAAACAAGGAAAAAAAAAATCTTCATATAGCCATATAACAGTCTGAAAAAGGATCGCTGCTAGCTGCTAATCCATCATATTTGCAAAGGATGTAAGTAAGAACATGGTGTATCGTACTGAAACATTTTATACAAGGCTCTGAAATCCATAGTATGTCTCCATATGGAAAAATACAGTCAACAGACAGCATAAAATAGGCGGCTAGCCACAGAAATACCACTTACAGTATATACCACTAAGGCTTCTCCTAAGCATACATGTCATATTGTGAAAGATGATGACAATGACTACATTTGCTATATAAAAAAAATATTGTGACCCTAACATACTTTGCGTATCATTTACACCCCTAATATCTACTTACATTTGCTAGTTCTTTCTGCCAGCTGTATTTTGAAAAAGCAGATCATGTTTACAGTTTGCAAATTGGCTATAAATATTTAGAAGTAAAAGCTAATGCTTAGAACTGGATTCAGTCCTGATTTATAACTAGCTATCTATGCTTATGTAATTAGTTGGATAACACTAGTGCCTCGTTCGGGCTCTGTGAATTATCAGTCCGGCCGGAGAATTGTGCAGACATGCCAAACAAACTGCATTATTTGTCCTGACTGCTTCCACGATAGTTCTGTCTGTTTCACATCACTTATAGATCTAAACACGCTATTGACAGGGACGGAAAAAAAATATATAAAAATTACAGATTTTCATGGAATGTGTAAAAATGATACTGTTCTGCAAGTGTATTCAGTCACTGTGTGTTTATACCCAACTTGCACATACAAAGCCTTAAGCTAATGTATGCATGCTGATGAACTCAAACTTGTCTGAATGCATACTGATTTGCACTCTTTCCGCATCCGCCGCTCCACATAGCCTCTCTTGTGAAAGCCTGGAAAGTGCTTTTCTCATGAGTGACTGTGAGGCAAGACACAGCAACAAAGCAAGGAAATGCAAGGACACAGCTTTTCTATGCTGTCATCTAGTCTAGTCTCACACTCCTGAGTAAGAAAGGGAAAAAAAATAACCCTAACATATAATACACGGCTAGTTACTGCTATGTTTATACTACGAAGTGCTTATAAATAATCAGGATGATCAAGGATGGCATTTCAAGATCTTGGTACATGGACTACTGAAACAAGAGTAAAATGTACACAGAAGGACACTATGAAATGTTTTGTGTTGAGAAAGAACACAAACCCCATCTGTCTCTTAAAAGGCAGTAAAAAAGCATAGGAATGTTCTCCTGGTATTGTCCTTGTGCTAGCTTTCTGGAAATCTTGTCCAATTTTTGGACAACAACATTGAAGTTACTGCCCCACACCCACCACTTCCTCCTATTCTACTCTAAGAGGAAGTCTGATACTGGAAACAGACTCCATGCTGCCTCTGACATAGCTTACTGTAGGTCCTGTTACTGCTGTTCTGTTGGCTATAAAGTTTCATTCGATTCTATCCATGTCAGTTTGTTTTATTGGCATTTACACTATTGCCAAAGCACTGGATTGGCTAATTGCCCCAGCTTTACAGTTTAAATCTAATTGTTGTGAATGCACAAAAATAAATAGGAGACATGTTATCTGTGTCTTTTAACTATTAATAATTATGTCCACCTCACTTTGCTATTCTAAGCACCATATAAGCTGGACGTTAAAATAAATGAAAATTAGTAATGAATGCTCGGGCCGGCCGCTGGGGGTGAAAGTCTTCAAATTCATTGAACCTACATGTGAATTAAGATCTTTGGTATCTATGCACACAGATGTTTACACACTTGGCAACATATTAAATCAACATTAAGTGGAACAAAGCTGAACCGCAGCCACACAAAACAGATGTTGTGTACAATTAAGTTGCCACAAACCACAAACCCATTTCATTCGATAATCCTGTACTACCATGTGATTAGTGCCCTTTTCTTTTACGATTGTGAGTTTTATAAGACCCTGTTGAGTTTGTTTGTTGGCAGAGACTGCTGAAAATGGCCATTCTTTAGAATGCAAAAATTCGAGTGGTTTCACTGTATTAAACTTGAAATTCCACAAGACATTTCACTTTGGTTTGGTGTCTAGTTATTGCATGACCATGTGACTATAACACAACTTTTTCTGAACAAATCAGCAAGATCGGCACATTTATCAGGTCAGACAAGATCTTGAGACAGAAATTTAAGTTAAATTGGTCTAAATGCATAATACACACTGTAAAAAAAACATGACGGGGTACAATCGAAGAGCAAATAGAACAGGAGTGCTTATGAGTTTCAGAATGGTTGTATAAGGTCACTGCCTGGTAGTGAGTCAGTGGACAGTGTGTCGTCCTTTTCCCTGTCAGAATGTTGTGACTATGCAGGCATAAACCAGATCAATGCTCACCTAATAAGGGAACACAAGCAATTACCAGACAGTGCCAGGGCTTACCAGTCATTTCAAGGGTCATTTCTGAGAAACATTTACAGGATTTCTATTTGGTTGTTTCTATGTAGTTGAAATGTGGAGTCTGTGGCTAACAATACAAAGGAAAATTTGAAAAATATAGTGCAAAAACATATACAGAGTACATTTTCCAGTCTCTCTGAGACTATGTATGTGTGAGTGTTTTCATGTTTGGTTCAGAAGTGTGTTAATGTTTTATACAGACTATCACTAATTACAAACGGTATGTAACCTTAATGCCATGCTGTGCATGTGTGACATATATATTTCAGTATTAAAAAAAAAAATCATTATTTTCTCTGACCACCTGGTCACCCCACAGCAGTCTAGCCTCCAATTCATGCAGAGCAAGTTTGGAGACAGAGCATATAGTTCTCTCACTTTTAATTGGTAAACTGACATGCATAGGCTTAGGCTTGCATAGGCTTAAAGAAGCTCCAGGTGTCATAAAAGGTGCCGGGGTACATTACTCCAATAATGTACTCCAATTTACCATGGCACCATAGGGCATACATAACCTAGGGTCTCTTGCTTTCAGTATTGTTTTCTGGACTGTTGGGTCATAGTGCTTAGTTGAGGATTTATTCTGAGGATTTATTCAGATACTGGTCACCTGGCTGTACTGTAAGTGGTACAACAGATCTGCTTTGGATGGAACCCAACAGACTAGCATTCAAAATGTCTGTCACATGTTGCCATGACAGAGCAGCGACCATTCCAGCAGCACAATGATACATTCTGTAGCCTGCTTTCATGATCAGATAGCACTTTGCTGAGTTCAGCACGATTCCGAAGGCCATAATGTGCAAGAGGAGATGGATGGATGGACGGATGGATGGATGCTTTATCGATCCTGGAGGAAATTCCAGAGCGTGAACATGTCTTAAAATCCCTGCTCCTTGATAATGGTACATAGGATCTAGTAAGCCAAGTCTGAGAGCAGCCTTATGCTACTGGACACCAGGAAAGAAAAGACAGTTTGCATACATTTAAAAAACACTCATGGTGCTAGTGAGATTAAAATGTAAAACATTTTAAAAGGAATGGTTAAGTAAACCTTGAAAAGCATCTTAGTACTAGGTCTGTAGGGACATGAAAATAAGCATTAGGCAGGGCTTTCAAACCCCCAGAGTTCAACCTCTGATATTTTCCGGTTTACTTCCCGACGCTTATTATATAAGCACCATTGGTTTCATATAAACTGATTTGCACAGTTTTGCCACTCCAGCATTTGGGCCTGATTTATTACTGACTGTCTAATCTGTGCTTGGCCCTTTACCTGTACTTTTGAGAAAGATTCGGCTTTGGCTGAGTTAAATCTGCTTGTGTTTTAACCACTGCTTGCTTAACCACTTTGAGATGTGAATTGCTTGTTGTAAATCCTGTTGCCTTTGCCTCCTTGCAGATATATTGGCTGTCACCAGTTCCTGCCCTTCAAGGTTATGCACCAAGGAATAGATCAGGTTTGATCGGCACATGTCTGATTGAGTGGATTGCACTAATAATACTTGATACCCTACATAAACCCTTTTCGCAAAATGTTGTCCCATATCCCATTATGAAATAATAATTTGCTAAGATGTTATCTGTACAATAATCAACATAATATGCATTCATCGGCAATCAATCTATCAATCTATCTAATCTAACCAATCCCACCTACCTTAGGCCACTTGGGGTTGAGCAAACGAGCCTTGACTGCATCTTCTAGTGCTGCGTGGTACTGGCCAAGTTTGAGGCGGGCAGCTGAGCGGTTGCTATAGAGAATGCAGTTCTGTGGGTCAGCACACAAAGCCTCACTGTACAGCTCCACAGCTGTGGTAAAGTCACCTTGCTGGCATGCCTCGTTACTGCGGCGAACCTTCTCCATGAACTCAGCCTTGCTCATAACTGGCACCTCAGCCCCAGTGGGTACGGCCCTGCCCAGTGCCCGAGATCCTGCTCCTGTAACCTGCAAACATGAGAATGAGTGTAGCCTGGTGTTGAGTCCATAGCTTTCAATAAGTATGATTTAAGCGTGAACAAATGTTTTGATGTAATTTATATGGTTATTGGTATGACAACATGTCAAATTGTCAGAATATAAGAAAACAAAAAAAAAATTATTTTTTTTTATTGACAATAATGACAATCGATAAAAGAAGCAAAAGTATCCAACATGATAATGAAGAATTTACAATGTATACGGGTGAGAATATTTAAGCCTGGGGCAGAAAATACAAATAGTATGTGATGGTATGTGGGTTAATAAATGTCCAGGCCCGGACATTTAGAAAAGCAAATACGATATAGCAATTTAGGTCTTTTAACATGGCACGAGTACAGAATTTACATCAAAACATTGTCCATTCAAATCCCAATGCTTTTGAATATACTGAAAATGTCCACAATGCATCAATCAATTCTCTGCATCTTGGGACAAATTCATTTATGTTTAGAGAAATATAAAGCTTCCATAAGAGAATTGAACTCTCAGTTCTCTCAGTTTCCCCAACCAAACAATTGATCCCTGTAGTTTCTGTTTAATAGCCTACTTTTTCAAAAGCTGTAAGCAGATACTGCAGTGTAATGAACCTGTGAAACAGGGTTTTGTAGCTATTTATTATAGTTACTGCAGCAGGCCATTGTAGCAGTTGGGACCGCTGTGTGTGGTGGATTATTGTGAGTTATTTTTCTACACGGAAAGATAAGAGAGCAGCTGTATGAAGGAGGAAAACCATGGACAATGCAGCTGGAAGGCTCTGCTCTATGCTTTTGGCTGCAAGGAACACAGTGGTGGCTGCTGCTGACTTAAGAGTATGCAAGAAATTTATGGCTAGCCACCTCTGAGCTTCACATCTGGAGTATCCCCAAGAGCAAGGAGGGACGGACAAAGGGGGAGACCGAGGACGCCTGGGGAGAGAGAAGGAGGGCAGAAGCAGGGATCTCTGGCACAGGCCACACCTCTCCTCTAACGGAACTCTGGGATAGCGCAGTAATTACTTCCAGAGAGAGAAGAAAAAGAGGAAGGTCACAGGAGGCAAAAGCTATGGCTACAATACGACTAAGAGAAAGTAAAAACACACTGGAGGGGATTCAAGAGTCAAAAAAGTAAAGGAAGCAGAACGTTTGTGAACCTTGTTTTTTTTTTTTTAAGTGACAGGATAAGGGCATTCTGAGGACAGAGTCTGGGTTACTGTGTGAAACAGAGGAGCATAAGAATAAACGTGCATGCAACAGGATGTTGTGGAAAACATTCATTGCAGTGGAGCAACAGAAAGTGGAGAGGAAGAAAGACATTCTGAAACTGAGGTCAAGAGAATTAAAAGACTAAGACAACACAATGTTTTTAAGCAATTACCCCTCTCTTTGAAATTAGAAAAAAAAGAAACAACTAAATGGAAGGCAAATTAACAGATTGTATTGCTCTTACATTTTTCTTTTCTTATACGAACCAAGAAATTCATGCCTACCTGCAAGTGATTATGTCAAATAGTTTATCTCCTCGAGCAAAAGAGTTCTAGTGAGGACTAAACCATTCTGTGTGTACAGACAGACTGCCTGAGAGAGAACGACTGTAGTGAGTATTATCCAGCCAGACACAGATAACAGTGTTGGGTGTGTTTATGTTGGCTGTTGACCACATGGACACGCAATGAGACTTAATGAAAGCCTTGGTGGTGGTAATTCTGTACAGACAAATTTGGGTACCACCGTTTCAGGGAGTTCAGGGAGCGAGACTAAACCTTCAGCTGAAGCAACAAAGTGCAGAACTTGTGCTGCACAAGAACACACACACACACACACACACACACATTTGTCTCATTATACTTGATATTAACGTGGCCAATTAATGCAATGCCTACACCTAAATCTAACCCTAATTTTAACATAATTAGCCAAATGGAAAGCTTTTGCTCTTTTATTTTTGCATCAGTCCTATAGGATATTCCTATCCTCAGGGAGATATTTCATCCCCACCAAGATAGAAACACATGCCCACACACACACACACACAGACAGACAGAAAAACACACACGCTGGGAGCAGATAAATGTACATCACAGTGGGCATTTACAGACCCACCGCATGCACAAACATGCCACACGTGTAGAACCCAAACCATTCAACAGTCCAAACATAACAGCTGTAAACTTTCCACAGACACAACAACTAACAGATGAAATATAGGCCAATTAAAATCTCTTGTAGATGCTTAGGCAGTTTTTCTAAGAGATACTTCATACCACAACTGTCAGACGACCTTCTGTAAATCATGTCATGAATATTATTGCTATCCTGCTCAACTTCAGATTGGATGACCTAACAGGAGAGACAGCACAGTAAACATATTTTTCAGCAATACAGATATAGTTTCTAAGGTTAAAAATGAGCAATTGTGAGAAAGTGAAAACTTTCAGTAAACACGGCCGCCTTAAACTAATCATAAACCTAAAAATTTTTCTTTTTCTTTAGGTTCTTAAGAAAAGTTTACACAATGTATTAAAAATAAAAATATCATTGAATTAATAATCATTTTAAATGATAAAAAAATCAGGTTAACAAAATAAAAGTTCCATTCTAGAATAATTCCTGACAACTGTAATTAATTTAATGTGTATTTTTTATTTAATAGCATATAATAGCATGTTCACTCGGTACAGAATTACATACAGTTTTTTTTCGTTCCCATATCCTGGATATTGGAGCAGTGACATTTCTGTTACAGCATGGTGCAGACACTGTTACTTTTTTCTCTCTTCTGCAGTTACTCCTCAAATCAAATAGCTAAGTGAGGCACTAAGTCAAACTGCAGACTCTTTCCAATAATACTCTGGGCCTCAGCTCATAAAGAAGGAATTTTTTAACCTGCTTGTTGGGCCCCGGCTCAGCAGAACAAACAAAGTCCCAGCACACTTGCTGTTTCGGTTCGAGACCCACTCGAAATAAAACAGTCAAAACACGGAAACTAGCCTTTTTGAGTATGCAGTACCACCACCTGTATTGCCCAGCTTCTGGCAGCGGGCTTTATTTCTGCTTCTTCACTCAGGTCACAGGGCCAAAACACATTCCTGTGAAAATAAAAAAAGTCTCTCTGTTAGCGAGGAGCTGAAGGAGAAGTGGATGCCCACTTTCATTGGAAAGATGTAGAGATTTAGCCTCAGCATGGCACGATGTTGATGTGGAACAGCTGCTCCTCTGGCTGCCCAGCAGCCAAAATCCCAAAACTTGGAGAAGATCTGAGACGGCTTCTTTTTAAGAGAGGCCAAACAGCACAAATGAAGAGTATATCTTAGATATTTACGAGTTGACAGGGTACCACATAAGTGGAATAGTTTCATTAGGAGTTAACTGTGTTTGCAGCTTGCCTGATTCTTTAGGGAGGAGTGATGATGGGGGATAAACCTGAGAAACAAAACCTGGAAAATGGCTTCAGGACTGGCTTTAATCAGCGTATACTGCCACTTTATCATAAATATCCAACCGCAGACTACAGCAAAAGCTGTCTAGGCCAGAACAAGTGTTTACAGACAACACTAGGTGGGTGAAAACAACAGATTTACCCAGTGTTTTTTTTTTTTAATGAACAGCCGATGACGATCAATGATGATGAGGGTTTCTGATACAATTATGAAAATCTTATTTTACTTACAGCTGTATAGAAATGCTCTGCCAAATGAAACAAAATACATTCTGCTCTGGTGTAACCCTAATAATCCAAAGGTAATGATTGTAGCTAGCCTGCTGTTTGACCAAAGGTGCAGTCTGTATTGCAGAAAAATAAATTACTCGTACATTCAACATACTTCCAACTCACTCACAAAAACAGACCTTTCCCATCAATGTTAAGAATTCTGTTTCATTTTTTTTCATCTTTCTTTCCTGCATCTCTTAAATCCCTTTAAATGACTCCCTTCAGTCGCTCCAAAGTAGCAGGGTGTGATGAACAATTTTCTTTCAATGTCAATTTGAATCATTAAATGTTTATGTGATAAAAAACCGTTTTAAGATACCAAGCCTGACACAGGTGAATCTGTTGCTCTCACAGAAATCATACAACTGCTGTAAAACGTGTTACGGTGAGTAGAGTGGAAACACAGCATGAGCCACGCAGACAGCACTGAGAAGCCGGTCAGTCAGAATCCTGCTCCAGTTTCAACACGTGTTTTGTGAACACTAGAGTACTGAAGTGTATACTGTTGATACTGAGCACTGAGGTGGTTCTTATACTGAGGTCCAGAGGGGACCTCAAGGGATTTTCCTGCTCCAGCATTCCTACTAAACAATTGTCATGCTAAAGGAAATCAATATAGTCCTGTGTATGTACAACTTAACCATACAATAACAAAAACAATAATACTAAGAACAAAAAGTAGACGCAGGAAACGTCTCATTAATATTTAGATTTTATCATATTTAGATGATAACATACTGTCTATTTACTGAAGCCACACATCTTTTCATTCCTAAGCTTTACATTTCAAATGTATTAAATTTATCCATAGATTCAAGCTGCCATTACTGATAAGAAACACATCCCACTTGTAAATAACTATAAAGACTATAAGGATAATGACTGGCTGTAAATTCCACTACTGTGAATTTACAAAGCATCTCAGGGAGCTTTTCCTTGCCACTGTTGCCTCAGGCTTGCTCATTAGAGATATACATACATTTCATTTTAAACTTTGACATTTTCAATCTCAACTTTTATATTTCTGTAAAGCTACTTTGAGTCAATGCCCATTGTTAAAAGTGGTATACAACTAAATTAAATTGAACTGAATTAAACTGAATAGAAAAGTGCTTTTGCTGGCATCAGGTGTCTCTGAGGAAACACGATTGCCCTGAGCCTCATTGTTTGGTAGCTGTCACATGATTGAGGAGAGCTGGCTGATGGGTAGGAAGTGTCTAAGACCGAATTATGATTTGTTTAATGATTTATTTATTTGTAAAAATGCATTGTAAAAATAATGTTTGACTAGAGAATTTCTCATTAGGCTTAAAAGGATATTCTGATCCAAATCATTGACACCGTTGGTTCTAAACAAGCCTTCTTGTTACTCTTATAGCAGTGCTAAAGTGGACTCAAGATTTAAATACTAGCTTTACTTTACTTTAAATACCATCATATTAGAAATAAAAGGTTGTGAGTGTGTGTCGGGGTCCGAGCTTTTAACAGGTACAACTGGAAATATTGTAATCAATCTACTTTGCTATCTACATTTTAACAAGTGAAGTGCAAGACAGCTGGAATTCTGAAAGTGTTAGGGGTCATTTTTTTGTGGCATATTAATGTCCTTTCCTATTTTCTTCGCTGTTTTGGCAAAGGTTACCTTTTTTTGAAAGGAAACAAAACATGCAGTGATCTCCACTGGCATTCTCCATGTTTCAGATACATGCATTGTGAATTGTTTGCTCACACTGACACCCAGGCATCACAGCTGAAATAAAAACACTACAAGGTTCTTGTATCATAGACGATGTTGACAAACACAGATGGCCAATAATAATATAACATAAAATCACATATGAAATTACAGTTTTACGCGCATAATTTAATTTCTCATTTCTTTAGTAAACAGCTAATTGACAAAGGCTTGTGCAGACACGCCACTGTGACAATCTCCGTCTAATATCAAACAAAGAAAAACATATAATCATTGATTTGTTGAAGTTTACTGAGAGGTTTGTTTAACATTTACAGAAGAAGTCTCTAATGCCAGCACTTGGTAACAGCTACAGGTAAAGATGTTCCTTTCAATTAGCTGTCACAACTAAGGATGTTGCTTTTTGCTGTTTCTCAGTAACAAGCTGGTCTAAATAACTCCAAGAGAAAAGAGCTAGCTTGGTTTGTTTACATACACATTGCAGACTTTAACACATAAAAACACAAGAGGTGTAGCACACTTTATGGTATGCTGTTATAGCTTTGGGCTGGTAACAAAAACACTGCTTCACACTGGGCTTCATCTCACCACCTCATCATTTAATCTTTTATTATAACTTTTCCCCTGTCATGTTTTTAAATATTGCATAATAGAACATTATTGATTTATATCAACTAAACACACGCCAGTTTAAAAATTTCATTACTTCTTGATTTGGACTGAAATTAACCTGCTATTGTAAACAACAAGTAAATAATTAAGTATGAAAAAGGTTTTCAAAAGGATAACAACCTCATTTATTTTACTTAACTGAGAAATGCCAATCACACGAGGGGGCGGGGCTACAAATGACAGCAAAACAGTTTAGTAAAACTTTCCGGAAAAGGAGATTTTAGTAGAATTTGTACATGGAAACTAATCATTTATACATTTTTGAATATGCCCCACACACACGTCTGTCTTGGCATAATTATTACTGACATTATTAGTTACTGCTGTTCTTACAACAATATTGAAAATTATGGTAAAATTTAGAAGTTAAGTAAAAAAAAAAAAATTTTTTTTTATTTATTTATTTAAGGGGGGGGTGTCGTCATGGGAACCAGTATTGTTGCCATGGGAACCAAATAGATGTCCCCTACACAGATATTACTATCCTTGAGGGGACCTATAGTGCTCATCAATCACAAACACACACACACACACACACACAAACACACACAGTGTAAGGACGAGGGATGTTTGTTTGTTTGTTTGTTTGTGACACAGGGCCTTTACTGATATTCATTCATAGCAAAGTCAGTAAAAATACAAAGTTAAGATTAAATAAGCATCACATTTCAGTCCTGAAATGATAAAGTTATGTGTTATTATTTGGTTACAAAAAGACGATTCCATTCAAACCTTTGTTTGTTTGTTTGTTTGGTTTGTTTGTTTGTTTGTTTGTTTTGCAGCTGTCCACCATTGTAGCGGTTGTAACGTTAAGCACCAGACTAACAACTAAAACCTAATACGAGCCACAGGAACCAATTTACTGAAGTAAACAGTCGTCGCTAAGCTAAACGGTAGCTATTTCAGGTTAAGTGTTCAGCTGTAGCCCTGAAGCCTTGTCATATATGACTGAGGTAAACTGTCGCCATCCTTTATTACCGTTATATCCGTTATAACCGTTATATCCGTTATAACCGTTAGCTGTGGAGACGCGATGGAGCGGCTTAAAGTCACAAGACACGAATAAAGACACTGATATTTCACACCGTAATTTTACCTTTTCTCGTCTTGTTCCTTGTTTCTCCATCCTGTCCCGCTTTAGTTTCCCCTCAACAACAGCAATGTGAAACTTTCAGCCCATGATAGGTTTCTCTCCGAGCCGAAGGGGGGAAAAAAGGGCCGTTAAGATCCAGTCGAGTGAATAATAATAAGAATAATAATAAAAGCCCAAACTTCAATTCGGAGCGCACGAGCGATTTCAGGGGGAAAAAAAACAGGGCACGCGCGGAGTTTTTGCAGAAAGCGTCAGCAACTCCGAGTGAAAAAGTTATTCCTGGGGAAAGTGCGCCATGTTGTCAAATCCGCTTTTCTTGCGGATTTTCCCCTCCTGGTAGAGGCGGTTCAGAATGGCATGGTTTCGGCGGCGGTGAAGGGCGCAATTAACTATTCGTGACATCAGGCGGGAGTTGAGTTACCGTGTAGCGCGTGCACGCTCCTCCATCACAGCACGTTAGACCTGTTGCTTACAAACGCAAACCTGCACACACAGGTTTATTGCTCTAGTCATCGTCACACCTATGACTTTTTTTCTTTCTTTCTTTTGTGCATGAGCCAAAATCGTGCAAGAATCAAAAATCACACATAGACTAAACAAATGTGGGTTTATGTACAATATATACAATAATAAACGTTTGCATAATATATGAACATGAATATTCACATTATTATTGCAGAATGTCCAGTTAAAGCAAGCTGTGCATGACTGCATTCTGCATTCATTTGCTGTGCAGTTCATGCGCTTTTTTTCTTTTAAACGTTTTCGGTCTATGGAGCTTGGAGTGCATCCTTAGACACTTTTTGTGCAGTCTGATTGGAGAGTTTTTCCTCTTGGCCCGCTTGTTGTTGAATCGCGTTGCTATGCGCTTCGGAGCCGCTAGATGTCGCCAAACAGCCGCGCGTTTGTTCCAGCGTTCGATGAATGGCGCGTCATTAGAAAAGGAGGTGGAGCAACTGTTAAAGAAAGAGGGCCGAGATTTAAAATGGCACCCTGGTCATTCTTCATGGTTATTAACTCTTTGTAATTAGCACAGTGTTTTAGAGAATGGGATTTGTATTTTCAGGTGACTTGATGTCTCTTAATGCCCAGCCAAAACTTAATGAACCATCTATTTGCTTATCATTATGTAAAAAATACAATTCTAGATCCTTTAGGTTTGTAGATCGTCTAAGCTCTGTACATAAATGTAAAAAAAAAAGGCTCACCGTTAAGCAAATCACTCAATGTACAAGTAATTGTACCATAAGAATCTAGTTTAGAGTCTCACACTGTACATAACATGCAAGGAATTAAACATGACAGCACACGTCATGTCATAAACATGATGTGCTGTTAACGGAAAATAATCAGCTACAGGATGGTGTGAGGTTTAACAACCCAAACATTTTCCTAAAGTATTTTCATATTACAGCCTGCCCTGACTTGTTTTATTCGACTTATATTGTGGGAATTTTTCAGAAATTACAAATATACGTCATTAATGAAAGACACGTCATGCTTTTAACAGCATGTAGGTACATTTAATGCTGTGGAACGTCTCCAAGACGTCATTTCCTGTTATTGCTTATGTAATAGCAGTTATAAAATGATTTCCTCACCAGCCACTCTTAAAAGTCTTGAAGACTTTCTGATGGTGATAAACTTACAAAACAATGACACCCAAGGCACTTTGATAGATAAATGATAAATATATGTCTCCTTAGAGAATGTGTTACCATACCAACAATTGTTTTTTTGTTGTTTAAAAAATATATTTTTTTAAATCCACCTATTGGATTAAGAGACTATACTTCCCTGTTACTATAGAAACAATAACATATTATAGCCAGCGCTACTGACAGAGCTGATGCTACAGAAATTAATCAACACCTTTAGGCTATTTGGATTCAAAATTCCACAGCACTGTAGTATAACAAGAAACATTATCTTTTCACAAGACAGAATGTTGTATTGTAATTATCCTGTGCCCACTAATGTACATTAGTGATGCAATGTCAGATTGTATGAGTAAACTAGATATTTAACTATACTTTCAGCCTTGACTGCATAATAGTGCACTATTTAAGAAAAAACATGGCATGGTTTCTTCCATAGCTGTTGAATCATTTTACATACTCAAAAAAACCCAAAAGGTTTAAATGCTTAGCTTAATTTACTGAACTAACCTTTCATTCCCAGTGCAGTTCTGAGGCAGAATGAAACAGGATTGGGACACAAAGTCCAGCAGCCAGATATGAACCATGTCAGCTTCATCCTCTCCAGCCAGCTCTCTGGCAAGTCTATTGCACAAACAGCAAGCTTCGGTTTTTCTGCCCAAGTCAGCTGCTTTTCAATTCTTGGGATTAGAGTGCTGTATATGTGTATATGCAGTATACCTGGCTGTACAGTTGCAGTGGTACATGGTGATGTGTTCAGTATTGCGCACGCCAAATTTCTCCTGCAATGCAGGTATCTGATAATGACAGGAGTCCAAGTCTTTATAACTCTCACAGGTGTCCAGTTTACCTATAAAACAGAAAGTTGGGAGTTAACACATATTATGCTAATAAACACAGGAGACAACTTATTTAAAAGACACTTCTTTTACCTTTTTGACTTGTGTGCGTCCCAGGATGTAGGTGAATCTTTGGTGAACCTGCTGTTTGTGGTTTTGTTGAAGCTGTTATTTCTGTTTTTGGTATTTCTCTTGTTTGGGTCTTTAGTGAGTCTGTTGCCTCTGTTTTTGGCAAATCTGTTATTTGTGTCTCACCAAAGTCTGTTGTTTCTGGGCTTGTTGAGTTTGTTTCTGCCTTTGTTGACTCTGTCATTGCTGGGTTTGTTGAGTCTGTTGCTTTGGTTTTTGTTAAGTCTGTTATCACTGGGTTTGTTGAGTCTGTTGCTTTGGTTTTTGTTAAGTCTGTTATCACTGGGTTTGTTGAGTCTGTTGCTTTGGTTTTTGTTAAGTCTGTTATTGCTGGGCTTGTTGAGTCTGTTGCTTCTGTTTTTGTTGAGTCTGTTATCACTGGGTTTGTTGAGTCTGTTGCTTCTGTTTTTGTTAAGTCTCTTATTGCTGGGTTTGTTGAGTCTGTTGCTTCTGTTTTTGTTAAGTCTGTTATCGCTGTGTTTGTTGAGTCTGTTGCTACTGTTTTTCTTAAGTCTGTTATTGCTGGGTTTGTTGAGTCTGTTGCTTCTGTTTTTGTTAAGTCTGTTATCGCTGGGTTTGTTGAGTCTGTTGCTTCTGTTTTTGTTAAGTCTGTTATCGCTGGGTTTGTTGAGTCTGTTGCTTCTGTTTTTGTTAAGTCTGTTATTGCTGGGTTTGTTGAGTCTGTTGCTACTGTTTTTGTTAAGTCTGTTATTGCTGGGTTTGTTGAGTCTGTTGCTTCTGTTTTTGTTAAGTCTGTTATCACTGGGTTTGTTGAGTCTGTTGCTTCTGTTTTTGCTAAGTCTGTTATTGCTGGGTTTGTTGAGTCTGTTGCTTCTGTTTTTGTTAAGTCTGTTATCACTGGGTTTGTTGAGTCTGTTGCTTCTGTTTTTGCTAAGTCTGTTATTGCTGGGTTTGTTGAGTCTGTTGCTTCTGTTTGTGATGAGTCTGTTGTCTCTGAGTTTGTTGAGTCTCTTGTTCTATCTGTTGTTTTTGTCACTGGTGAGTTTGTTATTACTGATTTTAAGGAGACTGTTGTTTGTCTGTGTTCTGAATCTGTTTTTTCTGTTTTGGATGAGTCTGTTATATGTGTCGTTAGTGTTTTTTCATGAAGTTTAGGCTGCTGAGATCTATTAACTGTAACATATTGTGGTACTGTCATTGATGAATGCTTTTTACTGGCATCTTCAGTGACGATGTCAGATGACATTACCCAGTCATTAGTAACTGTTAGCTCTCCAAATGACACTGCGTGATGGATGCTTAGATCCAGTTTATCATCTTCCAATACCGGTAATGTGGAATTGTAATCAGTTGCATCTCTCAATAGAGCATAGGTAGTCATGTGACTGTGTTTACACCTGTTACAAAAGATTAAAAGAGTAGTATTGTAGAGTAATACTAACCTTTATTGAAAAGTAAGTGGATTTTGTACATTTTGCATGCCTCACACATTTACTGTACTTCTATTATATGCCAATGAAGAGAAGCTGAAAATGTGTAGATTCATTAGATAAAGAGGATAGCTTACATGCCCCACCAGGTCCTTTCTGCACACTCCAATCTCTGCGAAAATTCAAAGCAACGCATCTTGAGGACATTGAAGTAGCCATAACCTACCATGCCAGACATCCTATCATTGGCATTATGAAGGCAGCGGCGAAATCTGAAACAAAAATCACAGTGACAGATTGCATTAAGGTAACATAATAGTCTTCTCAGTGGGATACAGAAAATTACAACACCTTACTAGTTGCTACAGTGGCATGTCATTACAAAGAAGTTGTATGCTGTAATATAATAAGACTTACTTGCTATCACAGTCACAGTGTGATAAAGTGAAGAAGTGACTGTTGAAAACGCCATAACCAAACTGAAAGGACGCAATGGTTTGCTCACAATGGTCATGCTCCCTACAGCACTTATCAGTATCCTCAAATAAACCTAGGATACAAGAGGACAGGTGTAATAATAAGAAAGCTGTCGATGACCATCAAACAAAGTTGACTCAGTATCACAATCAATCCATTTAGCTAACCTAAGTCTGAAAAATCAGATGCTTTGTTTCCAGAGCCACACCACAGAGTGCCTGGAATCATCCATGCCCGCTTTGAACGCTTCAGCTTTTGGAAAGTTTCTCCATTGTTCTGGTAAATAGTTTTGCTGTCCTTATATTCATTGTCTCTTTTCCTGCGCACCGGCAGTCTCAGTTCCGGTAAATGTCCCACATCTACACAGGGGCCATCAGGTTCAATCAACCTACTGATGTTAAAGCGTCCATCTGGAATGTCTGAGAAAAGCCTGCTTCTGTCTTTCCAGCACTTTGATGAAAAGCTTTTAATAACAGCATGGTTGTTGCTTGTAATGCACTCTATCAGGCTGTTTTCCTTGTTCCAGATACTGTCAAATAAGACAAAAGATCTCTCTTTGCCTACTGTAGTCTGGTGAAGGAACATATAATGTGTCTGTCCATTGGAAATAGAATTAGTCCAGAGGCAAAAATAGCTGTTTCTTCCAGATGTCCAAAAATGACCAGCAGCAGAAAAAGTAAAAAAAAATGAAACAAGGGATAATATAAGCAGAGAAAGGCAGAAGCCATTCATTTTAGATTTAAATTCAGAACATAAAATTATAGAAGTTTTACATAAGTCTATGAAAAATTACATGAAAATTATCTATAAGGAAATGCTGTTATTTTAAATAGTTGCAAGTTAGAAAGTTGCAGAACTAAGCTGCTGAATGTCTGAATGAACACATCCACTCTAGCTATGAGACCTTGGGGTTTATATCTCAGTCAGAAAGCATAACTTTCCGCATGAAGTGGCCTCACATCAGCGTCAGAGGGCGTGTCAACAAACATGGATTTTGGTTAACAGATTTCTTTTTTTATGTTGGACCAGTTGTTGGTACACACATGCTTGTTATTGTCCTTGTTAGTCTCTCTCTCTCACACACACACACACACACACACACACACGCATGAGGCATCAACCATTTTATAATGGTTTATCAGCAAAACTTTCATCTTTTATCATTAACAATAATGTTATCTTCCTGGATGACGACTTTTAACAACACGACAAGACAGAATTCAAATTCCAGAGAAAATAACTGCACATATCCTGCAGCTGTTAAGAATGTTAAGTCAACGCATAACATTATATTACATAGCATAATATTAATATTCTCATCATGTTTTCATAATTATTCACTATGTAAAAAAAAAAAAAAAAAAAAAAGGGGGTTAGTAAATTACAAAATTACTCATAAAATGAATCATAAAATTTAAAACTATGATGTAATGCAATTCTGAAGATGGACTATAAAGATAAGATGAAAGAAGCTTGGCACACTTATGGGAAGGCTGCAAAGTTTACAAAGCAAAGCAAAGTTCACGTTGGTTCTTCTTGCGTGTCTGGTTGCAGTGACTGATCGAGCCCTCACCTGATTTCACACCAACTTTTCTGTCCAATCACCACTCGAGCCACGTTAATGATTAGCCATGCATCCTTGCAAACAGTGCTTCGGCGAATCGAATCAGAATGACTGTGACACATGAGTCTATAAAAAGGGTTACATCTAGCTATGTCTACATCTACGAAAGATCTTTCATTGTGTCTTACGTACAACTTTCTTTTGAAAGATTCGATCGCTTAGATATTTACTATCCCTTAAATATCTAAGGGGAATATTATCTCAGTGTATATGATTGTATGATGAAGTACACTCAGAAAATGGGGTCAAGAGTTCTTTAATGAGTTTTTTTGTATAGATAGACAGATAGATAGACAGATAGACAGATAGATAGACAGATCGACAGATAGATAGACAGATCGATAGATAGATAGATAGATAGATAGATAGATAGATAGATAGATAGATAGATAGATAGATAGATAGATAGATACATTTTTAGTGATTCATAAAAACCATGACCTTTTTCTCTTGTAGAATACAGTGTATACATAAGCAAATCTCATTTCCTCATAATTGGATGTACAATTTTCTCCTTTTAACACCTATTATGTTAAAAGCATAACCTCGCCCCCCAACTGCTCCATGCAGTGTTTTAAAAAGTGCAGCGTCTGGATAACTTCATATCTGATACCCCCTGCCAAGCTACACAATGTGCTAATACCACATCCTGCTTTGTCAACAATGCTTTATGCCACTCCGGTTGATCATAATGACATGTCAAGGTCCTGTAGCACTTTATAACAAATCAAATATCCTGAGCTGGGTTACAGACAATAGCCCCCAGATCACAATAGCATGTTCTTTTATCTTTTTACGTAATATAGACATGCTGTGTGGTTGTGCATGCTGCGTTCATTGTTTACAATAAGGTCAGATTTTACCAATATTTTCCTGGTACATTTATCCGACTCACTGGCAGAACTTTCCATCTATCAAAAAACCGTATATATATAGATATTAGTTTTCTTTATTGTTTAATAGATATGATTGCATATTATATTATATTATATTATATTATATTATATTATATTATATTATATTATATTATAAGGTTTAGGTAATTTATTCATGTGCCCACTTGGTTTTATTTGTATGCACGCACTGGATTTTTGTGTGAACATACAAGTAAAAAAAAAAAATAGTAATAATAATAAATCATCCTACTGACAATGGGCATCGGAGGATAAGTCCTCCTCTTTCTCCACAATGGAAAATAAGATTATGTCACACACTGTCAAACTCGTCACTTGACCTTTGTGCCAGATCTTCTGAGACGGCTGAAGGTGAAGACAGAATCACGGCAGTGCAAACACAACACTGACACCTTGGGAATTGAGAGAGGTGTGGTCCCTGCCAGGATCCAACAGATCATCACTCCTTATGAGGCTGTTTATTAGTAATGACTTTATTGGCTACATTAGGATCATACACTGAAAATCCACTGAATATATTAAACAAATATATTAAATAATCTTTTCATATCTGTCGCAATATAACAAGGGCAAACATGTTTAAGAAAGTGTCCATGCACAAATAACATTTTTCTTTGAATAAGCAAGCATTTAGTATATATATATATATATATATATATATATATATATATATATATATATACTGCCCACTTTATTAGGAACACCTGTACATTCATGCAGTAAGCTGATCAGTCAATCATGGGGCAGCAGCACGATGCATAAACTCATGCAGATACAGATCAAGAGCTTCAGTTAATGTTCACATCAAAGATCAGAATGGGGAAAATTGGGATCTCTGGGAGTTCAGAGTTCAGAACACCTTGTCAGATTCAGTAACTCAAATAATCACTGTCAACATTGAACCTTTGAGTTAGTTTGGGTGATCCTGTGCCCATATTACCCTTATGTTCTTGCCTGATTCTTGTTCTTGCCTGACAACAGCGGAACCTGATGTGGCTCATCCAGATCAAGGTTGCATTTTGAGATGCTTTTCTGCTTACCACGGTTGGATAGAGTGCTTATTGGAGTTACTAAAGTTTTCCTGTCATTCTCTACTCAGTTCCTCTCACAGTAATCAGTTGAATGATTTTTGTTTTGTTTCTTATGCCAATTCTAGAGACTGTTGTGTGTGAAAATCCCAGGAGCTCAGCAGTGAAATACTTAAACCAGTCATCTGGTACCAACAACCATATTACAGTTAACATCACAAAGAACACATTTTTCCCCATTCTGATGTTTGTTGTAAACTCTAACTGAAGCTCTTGGTCTCTGTCTGCATTATTGAATGTATTTTGCAGTTGCTAAATGATTGGCTGATTATTACAGAGGTGTACCTAATAAAGTGGACAGTGAGTGTCAACAGTTATTACACAGTTTCTTTGTCGTTTTTCTACGGTGTAAAATACAACTTTGGATCTGAAAAATAGATGGAAATATCAATATACAACCACCTGTATACAAGATGCAGCTTGATGTGTTATACCACTTCCTGTGTGGAGAATTTTATAATCAATCTTATTAGAGCGGTCATTTTGTCACAATTAATGTCAAAATGATTTAGGGGAAGATGCTCATACTGGAAAATACCGCAATTACATCACATTTAAAGTCACGTTTACGTTCTCGGTACCTAATGTAACACGTTTTTTTCTCATCATACTGTGCAATAGTGGATTCGATTCAATACGGTTAGACGGTTAAAGATGATCTAAACCACTAATTACATAATAGCTCATTGTAAGAGCACGAAGCACGACGTGCACTATCGTACATGAAGTCAGGCTAATTAGCACAGTAGGAGCAGTTTTAAGAGAGGGATGAAAATGAATAGTGGAAGACAGGATCGTACAGAGTCACAAAGTAAGAGCTATTAGGATATGAAGAACAGCGCATTTTAGTCATCAGCCTCGATGTTGTTTTGATTGTACAGCACATGCCAGCGTTCGATCTTCTTGTCTTTGTTCTTCAGGCACTCGTACCAATGCTTCAAGCATTCTCCTTTGGCTGTGATACCAAGCTGGCAGCCTCCTGTGTTTCATACAACATATATTTTTTTATCTATTTCATCTGCTTGCATTGGGGTCATATGGACAGAATTCCATGTTCAATTGAAAAGCAATCGGCAAACACACGTTGCAACACTTTTCAATAGTGACATCTGAATTGTGTCTGCGATGTCCTTTACACGATGCCTGTTCTCTTACGGAAAAAAAAAAACGTGTGGATGTGCGTTCAAAGAATGTGAGAGAATTAAATGCATTTATCTCTTATGCAACTCGCAGTTCACTGTGAGGTTCACTTTAAACACGCCAGCACAAAACACCAAGCCTGCTGTCAGACACAAGTCTTTGTTGTATTTAGAATAATAAATAAGGAAGGTTCAACCGTTTTAATCTAAAACTGTTTTAAGAATTTGCCTTACGATGACTATTTTTACTAATAAAATATTCATATACGTTTTATACGTTTACGGTCTGTTAACGATAATGAACGTAAAAAATGCAGCTTATGGTTATGAAGACTTTAGTGTGCTAGACAACGTTATAAAGCTTTTAATAAACTTTCCCACAGAAATCTTTTGTGTATTTTGTCTTGCCCTGAATAAATTGTACTTTATGTGGAAATTATGATGTGTAACACAAGGCGGAACTACTGCCAAAGATGACATTATATATTCAAATTTATGGCAGATGATAATTTATAGAACTTAGCTGTTGAGGGATCGCTCAGAAGGATCAGGAGTAGTAGCTTGGCAGTGTTGGGACTTGAACTAATGACCTTCCAAGCAGTAATCCAATACCTTAAACACTGAACTGTCAGTTGCCTTCTGACAAATTTGCAATGTGTTGAGACGTTCCGTTGGCGCCGCTGACTCGTCAACGTATTAAGAGCTAAAGATAAACATTTTTAAATCTTTTGCACTGGAAAGTGAACTGGGAAACAGGTAGCTAGTTTAATTAAACATTCCCAAGAAATACATTTTCTTCTTCTGTCTGCAAACATGCCTAACAAACATAAAGACATCCAGGAGAAGGCTTGTGATTATATTATATGATATGATATAATTATCTTATAGCTGTGGCATGTTACAGACTAGAAATCTAGAGTCTGATGAGAGTCTGACGAGATCACAACATCTCTTCTGACACAGATTCGGTATTTCATTCTTTAAAAGCAAATCCACACATTCAGTAAAGAAGAAAAAAATACAAGGAACGATACACAGTTTTTCGTTTTAACCACGCTGTCCGCATGTAATGTGAAGGGTGCGCGTTGCCCGTCACATTCCTCTAACCTAATGATTGCATTTTTAATGTGACATGAATTTCTTTCCATATTCATCAAGGTCATGGCCTTCATTATCATGACTTTGGCCTGTGGAATATTGCATGCATATTCCAATACATGACAGCGGTTTGAGTGTACAACATTAAAATAGAGTATTCTAATACTAATATTACTACTACAACCAATTGTATTATTATTGTTATTATTATTATTATTATTATTATTATTATTATTATTATTACAATATCACTATACCTATGAAATCATTGGCCTTTCCAATGTCATAATCCCAGACAGAGATGTCCAAAGTCTTCTTTGCTAGTTCACTGTGTTTGATCTCATAGCTGAATTCCTGCAATAAGAGAAAAAAGAAACCCTGTCAAGCGTGTGTGAAACGTGTGAGTGGCAAAATCCATTTCATGCGACGTGAACTGAATAAAGCACCTTCTTTGTCTTAAACTGACAGAGCTCATAAATGTTCTTTTAAGGTGTCATGTCAATGTTGCTTATTAATAAAACAGAAGGATATTAGCGAGACAGACGGCGAGAGCAAACCTCATTAAATTCAGGGTTGAGGGTCTTCTTCTTGATCTGCGTTTTATTCTTTGCTTTCTTCCCCATGTCAGGTTTCAGGCAGCTACAAAGCAGCATGAAGACAATAAACATGACAATGTGCAGTTCACTTATGAGCTACACTGGAGCCTAATTAGCTTTAAGAAAAAATAATCTATCAAATAAGCTCTAACGTGCTTAACAATGAATGTCATTTAGCATGACCTCATTTGCATAAGGACTGATGATGTCAAGGCTTTATATCACTTTGGAGGATTGAGGATTTTGCCCAATTGCATTATGTATGTAAATGTATACGTGATCAGACAGGAGACTGATATTGATGTTTTAAATGCTGTTTACGGTATAATAGCTTTTTTAATACCTACATCTTGACATAAGGGTCAGAGTACCCGTTGGCGTCCATGGGAGCCAGATGAGCACAGCGGTTGATACCCACAATGAGTTGACTCCGCTGGCTGTTGTAGGAGAGAGACACCAGAATGCGTCCTCTCTCCTCTGCATCGTCACCTTCGTTTACCTACGAGCGCAATCCAGTAGTTACAACATTAAAGGAACCAGTCAATGTTTCCTCTAAAGCCTGTCACATAAACACTATACCGATGTTTTATTATTTATACTCTAATATTTCTAGGTATAAGCCAAAAATTACAAAAGAGAATATTCTGAATTAAAAAGCCTTTAATGAGTTCAAAAGCATACTCATAGGCCAAAATGAAGAGTTTACTATATTACTGTAGGTTTCAAGGATTTTACTTTATCACCACAATGAATAATAACGCTTAAAAAATAGCGGTTCAGCCTCAAATTGGAGTCTGAACTCTGACCCCAACTTACAAAAAGAGAAAAAAAAAATAATAATTAAAAAAAGCACCTTTAACAGGAACGTAAAAACCATTGTGAGCTATTTCCACTGGAACAAATATAAACAGAACATCTGGCCATATTGTGTTTGAAATATCACTTACTTAGAGCTGAGTAATCAGAGCTGATAATCAGAATAAAAGCGCTCTTGCTCATGTGATATTGTTTAAATAACTCTATTTTTTTTCTATTTCTATTAAGCTTTCCTTTTCTATTCTTGTATGATTTAGTTACCTCTTCCTCATACAATGCCATACCACGTACTGCACCTCCAGCAGCTGTTCGCTTCACCTACATGGGAGGTGGGAGGACCAAAAGCACATCCGAGTGAAATCCAAGAGCATGTATGACAAGAATATCTGTAATATAATAAGATCAGTATCTTGTGATATGGCTTACCGGAATAACTCTCTCCAAACACACACTGAAGTTCTTCTTCTGGTTCGGCTTGAGCTTCTTCAGCACCACGCGGGTTTCTCCGATGAACTCGTTATGTCCAAATTTGTCTTCATCGCTCACAGAGAGTCTGACAATGAACAATGAGCAACGAATAATGCGGATGCAGACCCTTAGCAATCGAACAAATGCCATGCCTTTAATTAAGTGATGAAATCTCTGAATAATACAAATGAATATAAGCAATGAACAGAATCACAATCAGATCATTTTTTTTTAACTGAAACAGCTCGGCTAACAAGTATTCCACTGTCAGTCGATCCAGTATTTACAGCTCGCTATAAAGAATCTGATATCTCTAAAGATCAGCTCTGTTCCCGTTTCCAACTTCAAAACGATGGTAACTCATGCACAGATTATATCCAGCTAACTAAACATTGCGCTGTTATGATCAACTGAGCCATGGAATACCAATGGCGAGAGAAAAATTTGAGAAAAAATTATCACTGGCAACTTCCTGGAGCAGCTCAACCTCAAATCTGAGGGTCGTTAGGGGACGTGGTAGCTTAGTGGTTAATGTGTTAGACTACTGATTGTGATGGAAGGTTGTGAGTTCTAATCCCAGGGCCACCAATCTGCCACTCCTGGGCCCTTGAGCGAGGCCCTTAACCCTCAGTTACTTAGCTTACATTTACATTTCCAGCATTTGGCAGACACCCTTATCCAGAGCGACATACATTATCTCATTTTTATACAACTGAGCAATTGAGGGTTAAGAGCCTTGCTCAGGGGCCCAAGAGTGGCAGATTGGTGGACCTGGGATTGAACTCACAACCTTCCGATTAGTAGCACAACACCTTAAACAATAGGCTACCACTGTATAAAGCTGTATAAAGGAGATAAAGGTGGCGCTTCTGCCAAACGCCATGAATGTAAATATAAATCTGATCAGTTGCCTATTCTATTTCCTACGACTGAGAAATTATTTCTGTATTGATTTCTAAGAAATAAATGCTTGAAAGCAATCAATAATCCCATGTTCCTATATCAGCTATATTATAATCTTATGTATTCTCACTCATGTAAATTCTTGTTGCATTTATAGACAATATTACGTACTAGCTTCACGATCGTGTTTAACTGTATTTGGATTAGCGAATGATATACAAGTCGCCCATCTTAACTCGGTGGTATTAAGCTGTACATAATGTAGCACTTCTTTAAAGACTGACCTATTTGTCGTGTAATGAGAACAAACCATTTCAAGTCCTTGACATATTTCTGGATTAAACAAGTAACCCAGTCTTTTATGTCTGCTCACGGCCTTTGCTATTTGATGAAGCAACATTAATGATTATATTATACTGCTCTCTTTCTTTGACAATTAACCTTGACTTTTACATTTGGTATAGAACAAAGCTCTAAATATAACACAATTATCACATTACCTGAGGGTTTTTTTCTGCATGTCCTCATTGGTGATGCCGTGATAGACCAGCGTCTCGTTCCAAGATGGATTTAAGGTGTTGCGCAGAGTCTTTGTGCGTAGTTTGTTAGACTAGAAAAAAAAAGATTAAAAGAAACACTTGTAGTGTTTACATTTATATAAAAAAGTCAACATAATAGTCAGGATATTTAGAATTTTTTTTTTTATACAGCTTCATGAATATGTAGTTCAGAATGTGCCCTAGTTACTAGATACACAATGCAATGGAAACCAGAGAATGTTCTGGATGCAGCCATTATAAATACAGAAAGCAGATACTCTATACTACACTCCAAACTACACACACAGGAACTGTCTAAATAAACATCTAGGTCCCATTAGTAACATTAATAGAAGATTCTCAGCTTCACACCAACAAACAGAGTACACAGACAAGCCAACTAGATATTCATTCATTCATTCATCTTCTACCACTTATCCGAACTACCTCGGGTCACGGGGAGCCTGTGCCTATCTCAGGCGTCATCGGGCATCAAGGCAGGATACACTCTGGACGGAGTGCCAACCCATCACAGGGCACACACACACACACACACTCATTCACTCACACAATCACACACTACGGACAATTTTCCAGAGATGCCAATCAACCTACCATGCATGTCTTTGGACCGGGGGAGGAAACCGGAGTACCCGGAGGAAACCCCCAAGGCACGGGGAGAACATGCAAACTCCACACACACAAGGCGGAGGCGGGAATCGAACCCCGACCCTGGAGGTGTGAGGCGAACGTGCTAACCACTAAGCCACCGTGCCCCCCCAACTAGATATTGTTCAATATAAATTTAGCAACATATGATACAAATGGGGAACAAAATTTCTTCCTTTTATAACTTTAATGTATTTAAAATTAAAAATATAAAATATAAAATACTTTTATAACTTTAATGTATTTCCTGATGGCACTTACTAATGCAGCACCGTCAGATTTGTCCAAATGTTTACCTTGCTAGCACCAGGAAGCAAATGCAGTTTGACATATGGATCAGCGAGGCCATTGGAGTCCATTGACTTGAGGCCCTTAACCAAAGAGACAATGATAAACAATTTCAAAAACTGTGTGTGTGTGTGTGTGTGTGTGTGTGTGTGTGTGTTCCAAGTCTGAGATCACTATTACATTACAATCGTCTGTACTTTGCATTTTTTTCTAATTTCATATAAACATTTTCATTAGAAATTCTATTCCTGACAGTAACATAAATGAAAAGTTGAATCTATGAAATATTTACAAGAATTTCAGAGTTTGCACGAGTTTGTGTAAAACCTTATGATCCATTTTAGATCAAAGCCATCAGAGTGTCGTCTGAACACATGCTTCAGGGAAAGAAATTAGATGGCAGGAAATATTGACCTTTTGCACAAAGCAGTTAACACGGTCAATATCACACCTGCTGATATTTAAACTGGAACCTGGAAATAGTGCAGAATCTTGAATATTAAATTGTGAAAGATATTAAACGTTTACATGATTTATTATAAATATTTAAGAATTCTACAGTATATATATATATATATATATATATATATATATATATATATATATATATATATATATATATATATATATACACACTGAGCACTTTATTATTAGGAACATCTGCACTTTTATGCAATTATCTAATCAGCCAATTGTGTGGCAGCAGTGCAATGAAGAAAATCATGCAGATATGAACCAGCATCTTTGGGTAATGTTCATCGTTCATCAAAAGAAAGGAAAATGCAATCTTAGTGATTTTATCTATGGCAAGATTATTGGTTTGAGCATCTCTGTAACCGCTAATCCTCCTGGGATTTTTACACACAACAGTCTCTAGAATTTAGTCAGAAAGCATTAATGGTCGGAAACACGTGTTGATCAGAGACAGAGAGGTCAGGGGAGAACAGCCAGGCTGGTCTGAGCTGACAAAAAAAGGCTACAGTAACTCAACCTTTCTGTACAATTGAGCAGAAAAGCATCTCAGAATGCACAACACGTCGAACCTTGAGCCAGGTGGGCTACAACAACAGAAGACCATGTCAGGTTCCACTTCTTTTAGCCAAGAGCAGAAAGATGGGGCTGCAGTGAGCACAGACTCATCAAAACTGGACAGATGAAGATTGGAAAACGTAGCCTGGTCTGAAGAATCTCGATTTCTGCTGAGGCACACAGATGGTAGGGTTAGAATTTGACACCAACAGCATGAACCTACGGACCCAACCTGTCTTGTCTCAACAGTCCAGGCTGGTCAGCACTTGAATGCCAAAGCTTATTTGTGTATTGTTGCTGACCACGTGGATACCTTTATGGCCACAATCTACTCATCTTCTTCTTTCTACTTCCAGGAGGATAATGCACCAAATCCAAAAAGCAAAAGTCATGAATACGATAATGAGTTCAGTGATCTTCAGATCTGAATCCAGTAGAACATATTTGGCCTTTTGTCCCAAAGAGGCTGAGGCTGTTTTGAGACCAAATGGAGGCCCGACCCAGTAATAGTATAGCGTTCCTAATTATGTGCTCAGTGAGTGTATGTGTGTATATATATATATATATATATATATATATATATATATATATATATATATATATATATATATATACACACACATGTATATATATATATATATGTGTGTGTGTGTGTGTATATATATATATATATATATATATATATATATATATATATATATATATATACAGTATATATATATGTACAGTATATGTCTCGTACGGAAATGGACTTTAGAAAAGCTTCTTACTTAATGCAATTTTAGCCTGCTCACAGATAGAAATATGATACCTTGCCTCTGATGATATTGCAGTGCAGAGTGTTGTTTTCCTCCTCATAGAGCAGACTGAACTCCAACATCCCCAGTGTGGCTGAGAGAGGGCAAAAAATAGCAGCAAGAGGAAATTGAACCTGAAAACAAATTCCAAACTACAAACTAAAGCTACTGGCCTGAATGACTATAGATGCTAATCATGAGCAGAGTGTGTTACAGTCTTACTGGCATCGTCAGAGTCGTAGTCCTCCAAGTCCTCGGTAGTGGCAGGAGTGTGGGTGCTGTTTGCAACTGGAGGCTGCATAGTAGGTGCTGTCCTACGCTCCATCTGATGGACTCCTTTTTCATGGAAAGTTACAGAAAACAGCAAATTCTTTGTTAAATTCAGCTCTGTCTCCATAAAGTGTAAATAAGAGAAGGAATTATAGGAATCAAAGCTCCTCTCAGAATGTTACCTGCTCTTACTTTACTTTTTTTTTTTTTTACCTTTCTGCATTACGGAGCTCATACAAGATGGCTGCAAAGGACTGGCACTCTTGACAGATTCTTCTTTTTTCCATGTTGTCAGATTAGGCTGTCTCTCTGTGCCCGATTGAGTTTGACTGATCTGAGCGCTGACAGGCAGTGCTTCCTGCTCAGGGAGCTTCATTTCTACCGAGTTGCAATCAGGAAAGAGGTATTAAAATGTTCAGGTTCTTATATACTTTTATACGTTTAAGACTCGAATCTTGTGCAATTTACTGACAACCAGAATCTGTAACTTTCTGACAATAAGCTGGGCGCTGTCTAAATTTGGGGAGAAATGTAATAATAGCATAAATGTACTTACTTTGTTTTTGTTACTATGCAGAACATACATTCAGACAACTGTGTAATGTATTCAAAGTACCTTGGTAAACATTAGGAAACATCACTTCCTGCAGGAGAGAAGTTTTTAAAACTCAAGAAAACTAAAAAAAAAAAAAAAAAAAAAAGATTAAGAGAGATTAAGAGGCTAACCTCCATTCTGTATGTTGACATGTGAATGAGCAGTTGTGCTCATTTGGGATAGTGGCACAGATGGTGCAGGTGTATCATCAGTGCTGAACTGTCTCGGCTTCGAAACGGGTAATGGTGCAGGCAAGACCTGTTGTGGCAACCCCTTAAAGAACCAGGCACCAGACTGCTTCAACATCTTGAATAAGAGTAAAAAGTATATATGTCAGTCCTCAAACTTGCAACAATGGAGTGAAATGGACTAATCTCTGGACAAGAGAGAAAATGTATAATCTGCTAAATCTCTGACATCATATATTTAATAAAAAAAATGCAGCTGAATTTCCCTGAAAAAGATATCAAATAAATAATACCAGTAACTCAAGAATAAGGCATAGACATTCCATCTTCGAAATGCCATATGTCTCCTGTGCGGAGGAAAAAAACTTGAATAGTGAATAGTGCCACGTGTTTTCATTTCATTTTGGAATCAGATAACATTTTCCAAGAAATGTTTAGAATTACATAAATGAGGTTACATGAAGATGTCAGAAAGAGATACCAGACTTAATACTGCTCCTCAGTTGAGTAGAGGGGGTTAACTCTAGTACTCTCAGTGACGAACCACACAGTACTGAATTCCAAAGAAAATATAGCTGTGAAATATTACTAAGGTTGAGCACATCCCTGCTGAGAGAACAGTGGCCCTGACTACCCAGGTGGCCTAGATCAGTGTTGGTAATGGCCGAACCTTTAATAATACGTCTGGACACCTGTGTCATACGCTTGGAGTTAAATAGCCTGGAGTGAAAATGCCTGGAGTCAAAATCAGGGCGGAGAATATCAAGTGCCTCAGCCTTTTATACTCGCAATGCACCACTCTGAGTAGTGTAAATATGTACCTTATAGCAGCCCCATAATGCACTGCATCGTTTGCTTGATCTATGCGTTCCTTTAGTGAGAAAGACAGAAAGCTATCACGAAAGAGCTTCGTTCAGACATCTCCTCAAATACAATTTCTCAGTATCTCTGTATTCTTATATATCTTATCTTATATGAAGTCTGAGCTCTATAGTCACATTTCATCATTTTTGTTCATGACCTCATTCTAAATGTTTCAGAAAATTGAAATGTGTGTGTTTTTTTTGTTTTGTTATTTCATCATTTCATTTAATTTCATCTTAATGTACATCTAATTAGAAAAGCCCGAAATCTTTATCACTTTAATTCACGAATCACATATTTATATTTGAAACTTAATCCTGACAACAATGAATCTTTTTTCCCCTCAAGTGAGTCTGTCTTTAATATATCACTGATTCAGAGGCATATTAATATCTGAGAGTGAGCCTTTTAATTAATTCTTTATATGATTCTGTATCACTGATATATGATTTTTGACCATAATTTGAATTACTAAAGAATCCAGGATTTTTGTTTTATTTGCAAATTAGGGTACGCCAAAAATAAAATACTGGAGCGTCCTGCTCGGTAACAGCAGTGACTCATCAAAAGGTACGAATCATCTCATTATAGTGAAAGACCCTCCTAAAGTCAGAGGTGTTGAACCTGTCAAGCTGAAAAAGACAACGCTCTCTGTTTCGGTGTGTTAAACAAACAAACCAGTGACATCCCTTCAAAAATTTCAGTGACACTCTAATTGAAGGGAACCTACATAAGGATGAATGCAGGCGAACTTGAATAAATATTCAGTAACAAACTGATAATGTGTTGGAAACTTATGATCTATAATCCTCCATACACATATTAAAAAATGTACATCATTTGTTATTATTTACTCTTTCTGGTGAGTCTGGAGGTGTGCATCAGGATTCTGTGCAACAGAAACAACTAAATTTGTTTGACAAAATCGCAAACAGTTTAAATAAAATGAGACCAATTCAGCGAATGCAGCTTTAAATGAGAACAGTGCTAAAACATTTTCTGCCCTGTATGTCATAGATGATAGGGCTTAGAAAAAAAAGAATAAAATAAATTGAAATGAATAATATAAATAATTAAGTAAATAAAATATTACAATTAAATAATAATAATAATAATAATAATAATATAACCTACTAGTTTAGACCAAACTCATCTTAGTTTTAAATACAGGTTAATTGTTTCATTTGTTTCATTTGTCTTTATTCAGAGCACATACTCTGAAAATGTAATAGTGTTATAAATGCAAATTAGTTGACTGATTTATGCACTTAAAACTATGCATTTGTAATGACATGATGCTTCGCAGTTTTGTACACAAAGACTCTCCAGTTGAAAAGAATTTGTTCCTATTAGAAAAAAAATACAACAAAATACATCTAATAAAACATCCTAACATGCTAAAAACTTCCAGAATAATAACTTCAAAGATACATCAACCCATAATAATAACTTACTCTTCTTCTCCCTTTCAACACAAAGTGTTATATTTCATTAAAAAAAAACAAATTCCAACTTTTTACATAAGCCTCACACAAATCTTCCATTATTGCTTTCATACTCTGCTTCTGCTCGAAGCCGCTTCTCTCCAGACTCACTTTCTGCTGTTGTGAATAAAATAAATCTACTCTCCCCAAACCGCTTCACGTTCAAGTCTTACCCTTTCTTCGGTGAATACTGAAGACCTGCTGCTGGAATCAGAAACCCTGTCTTGTGCGCACACAAGAAGAAATAAAGATTTAAAATCCCACTCTCTGGTGTCAGAAGAGGACAGCTTCCCTTTTGTTTCTGGTTCTGCTAGTTTTCTTATTCATGTTGTTTCAGAGTTGTTTTTTTTTACCTTGCCACCTTCACACCTCTTACTTGCTCATTAGGAGTTTAGAGCTACATTCAATTTGCTTTAAAGTGCCTTTGTGACAATGTTCTTCTGTTAAAAGCCTTACAGATATAACAGTTTTATTTAACATATATATATATATATATATATATATATATATATATATATATATATATATACTGTATATAGATACACTGTAAGAAGTGTTCAAATCTAGGACACATTGTGCACAAGGACTTATGGACACTGACCTCTTTGTGTTCACTGCATATCTTGCACAGCCATACAGGGCAGGAGCGACTGTTACTGCGTATGCCACACTTGGTACATATGTGCTGTAGTGGGTGAGAACACACACACACACACACACATACACACTGGCCTCAGGAGACTGTTCAGGTGCAAACACACTCACATAGGCTACATAGCATCAGCTTTCAGAACATTTCCACATCATGTGACATCACTACGATGGGCTTTAGCACCGATTTCACACACTTTTAAACGGGACATATACAGCAGCTGCACCTGTGTCATAGAACTGAAGCTTTGTTAAGTAGCACATTATTTTAAAGTAAAGCAAGTGCCTAATATTTAATAGACAGATAGTAAATACTCTGCACTATTGGATGTGGCAGTGTGTAATAAACTACTCAGCTTGCATAATAGAACGTGTGCCACAAAGCAATAATTTCAGAGCTTAGCAAGTAATAATGTAGCATTTACAAGTAATACTTGGTGTACGATGAATATGCAAGAGTGTAAAAAGGATGAGGAGAGTTGTTTCAGTACGAAAGACATACGAATACGTCCAGTATGGAAGACGTTCAATTGTAGATATGTATAGGCAACAAAGGTGTCATGAAATTGAATTGACAGAAAGAAAAGCGCATATTTGTTGATTTTCATGTCATAACTACTGTATTAAATTATTAAACCTGCCTTGATCTTTTCCATATTATACAGTGTTACACCCTGAAAATTAAATAGAATATTATTGTTAATAATATTGTTTTCCCCAGTGTACGGGGGAAAACAATATTCTAAGTATATAAAATACATATTTATTAATAATAAATACATATTTATTAATGTAATTTATTTTATATATACACACATATATATATATATATATATATATATATATATATATATATATATATATATATATATATATATATATATATATATATATTCATTCATTCATTCATCTTCTACCGCTTATCCGAACTACCTCGGGTCACGGGGAGCCTCAGGCGTCATCGGGCATCAAGGCAGGATACACCCTGGACGGAGTGCCAACCCATCGCAGGGCACACACACACTCTCATTCACTCACGCAATCACACACTATGGACAATTTTCCAGAGATGCCAATCAACCTACCATGCATGTCTTTGGACCGGGGGAGAAAACCGGAGTACCCAGAGGAAACCCCCGAGGCACGGGGAGAACATGCAAACTCCACACACGCAAGGCGGAGGCGGGAATCGAACCCCCAATCCTGGAGGTGTGAGGCGAACGTGCTAACCACTAAGCCACCGTGCCCCCCATATTGTACACAAATATTGTTTATTTTTTATTATGATTATTTCCTGATATTTCCCACCTGCACATGCAAGTATTACTTGTATTACCAATACTACATATTTACTTATTTAATGAATACGTTTTTTCTCCTGTGATATTATATCATTATTTCAGTCAGCACTTGTAATTACTACATATTAACCTTTTAATAATGAGTAGCTACCATACATTTTTTAAATATTAATGTTAAAAAAAATCTAATCCTATTTGGAATTTTGTCAAAGAAATTGTGTATTATTATTTATTTATTTATTATTATCATTCAGGTCACATAGATGGTAGCGGTAGCTGTTCTGTAAAGATCCTGAGGCTGCTCCGCTGTATACCTTCTTACACTCATCACACATGACCATGCTGACGCCCATCACACCGAATTGCTGGCCACAGAGCAGGCACTGCGAGTGTCCGTCGCCGCACGCCGTCCTCTTTATAGTGTCCAGCCGATTGACCAAGCGCCTGCAGGAGACAACAGCAGTGAGCTCATTACACACTCCTTCAACTACTTCTTTAAGCCATTAAACGCTCTCGACTTAAATTCTGCTGATCGAAGGAATCAAAAAGTCGCTTTGCAAATGAAGTGGTGAGGCCAGGAGGCTGAGTGGAATGCATCAGCAAATCAAACAGAGACGAAGGGCTAAGCAGAAAGATTGATACAAAGCCGTAGTTTAACATTCACTATTAATGACTTGCAGAGCAGTTCGGCTTTTTCTGACTCACGCAGCGGTTGTAATGGAGCCAAACTGCAGTAGCATTTCAGAAATGCTGAGACACTCTTGCTTGTGATGAATCACTCTAAATCACTTAAAAGAATAGGTTTTAATGAGTCCACTTCTTTCCCTAACTTCTTTCTTTCTTTTCGTTTGGATCAAGTAAAAACCGGGTTACTTTTACTTACTTTATCCCCAATGGAATAAACAGTCTTTTAGCATTATCTTACAGAGCTGAGATCAGAGCACAGACTCAGCAATGATCCAGCACTTTTGGATTAACTGAGGTTCACATTCGCTCAAAGGGAGTTAAATTAGAAGCGTGCACATCCTGGGATTGATCGTTTCATCCCACCTTGAAGAATCCTGGCCAATCCTGTTCGTTCTCACAGGACGTTTTACCAATCAAAGATATCAGCAAGCACCACATATGTTCTCATGTTAATGAACGTGCTTTTTGGTGGAATGCGGCAGACTCATCCTACCAGTCGCCAGTACAAACAAGATGCTTTATTTAGGAAGAAAAAAAATAGTGTCAGACTCTACACACCCAATCCGCTCCTGCTCCATGGTCTCGATTAGCTCGGCTCGGGCCAGCACGCTGTTGATGATTTCCTTCTCCTCATCTGTCAGCTCCTCGGCACCAGTGAACTCCATCTGCTCGGTGTATAAAGCTGTCAGCCTGTCCTACGGCCACAAAGAGAGAGCTGAAGGATCACACATGCACACTCGCATGTATTCACCCTCAATACGGCAGCACAAGCATTCACTTGGAGCCAAAAGTCTTGAGAATGGAATGTTATTGGCTAGCTGTAGCTATATTTTAACTGTATACAGACAAAACAATTAATACATTTTGCAAATAGAAGCAAGTACATAATACATTAGGAGTTGTCTTAAGTAGACATCTTCACGTATGATCCAGAGTGCTACGGCATATTTCTGCTTTACTCTACAATACAGATTGAATGTCAAACAAGCAAATAGGTCCACTAAAACAGATTATTGGCTCATAAACCAGCTGAAGGTTCTGGACTTGGTTGTTTTTATAGCCATGACATATTGCTGCAGCATGTGCAAGCCGTAGTCGTATTAACGTGTTCCTGTGTGCGGGAATTAGAAACCTAATAACTCTAAGTCAAGTAAATTTATATCGTCAACAAGCATAAGCATCTGCGGCAGAAACAAAGTGTTGCTTTTTTCTAGGATTCTGTTTTAATACGGAGTAAGAATTAAAGAAAATTATTAAAAAAAAAAAAAAAAAAAAAACATGGATCCTGGCTAGAAGGTAACCCTGTTGTGTTGAAAGTCTCAAGAGTTATTGATCACTGAATGTTACCATAGAAACAAAGTCATTTCTCTGATCAGGTATTGCTCAGTTCAGCACTTAAAGCATCGTAAAAAAGTGAACCTCATCTACAGTGTGAGAGTGAATGTTCAATTTGATGCTCCTGCTACCATTTAATAAATAGCGATGTTTATGGAAAATTCAGCCCAGTTTAGTTCTGTTGGGTGTTTAGGAGGTCAGCAGGTTGACCACCTCGGGTCATTCTGCCAGATGGCAGGACACTCAGGAGTCCATTAGATGATTTGGAAAGCTCTTCACAGCTAACGATGAAATCATGGAGTTAAATCCTGTCAAACCAGCAAGTGCTCAGAGTGTTAGGATGTCGCACCACTGAGTAATGACACACTGTTCTCGATTTTTTAAGTGAAGAAACATTAGCATATTTGTCAATCCTGATTTTAACCCGCTGTGAAAAGCAGGTCACTTTCTTCAAAGAAGTATCTGGAGAACGCTTGTAAAAACATTTTTAAGTACTTCCATTCATTCCTACAGCTTAATTAAAGGTGTTTATGAATAAGAAAAAATGTGCCATGTGCCAGTCGCATAACGTGCAAGCTCTGGTAAGGTCTGGGAAAGTCTGACCGTTTTGACCAACTGCACAATTTCTGTTCTCTATAAAACCATGATATAAACGCAATCAAATGCTTTCAGATGCATGACAGCAAACACAACTATGAACCAGTTAAACATGCACTGTGTCTGTGTACAGTGTGCAACTGTAGCATGGGAATTTGGGAATTTGTTGGGTATTTCTTATGAACAGGAATCCTCAAACAAACCAGTAAATTGCTTCAAATACTCAAAGGACAAATAAAAAATTCTAATCCACAATACTAGTGGCTTTGCAAGTTCACTCATGGTTTCAAGGCTTTACTGTAGGAAAGAGAGAATAGAAGAGAGAAAGACTCATAACTGCTCAAAACCAGACTCCCCCTTGAGTCTTCTACTTACAGTAAATAAGATCCAGTATGTTTAACCTAAGAGCTGCAAAGAGTCGACGCTCCACCCTGAAGCACATTAAATATATAAAATATAATATTTTTGATGTGCTTAGTGATTCTGCTCCTTATTTCTTGCTTGCTGCTGGATTTTCATTATTCTCATGAGAAGTTATCGCTCCAGTTAGGTCCTGACTGTTGGGTCCTAAAAACTACCTCAATGTTTTCCAGCAAGCCGCTGACGCAAAGCAATGTATCAACCGTTCATCCAAGAGCTCTTTAGATCACGTTCCGGTATATCCATTATAGCGCAACCACACCCACCTCTACTCTGTGTGGAGGAGGAACAGCTGCTTTGTCGTGGTCTGTAGCAGAAGCATGTCCCACACACACTGCCGGGATTTATTTTTTGACTCGGTACCTCACACTGCTGACTTTTTTTTTTTTTTTTTAAGTTTATACTTCCCACACACACTGTTGGCTTTTCTTAGTATGTGGGATGCTAGCCTGGTGGATAAGGTGTTGGATCACCAATCAGAAGGTTGTGAGTTTGAATCCCATGTCCACCAAGCTGCATCTGCTGGGCCCTTGAGCAAGGCCCTCAACCTGAAATTACTCAGTTGTATAAGAATAACATAAAATAGAAGTCACTCTGGATAAGTGCGTCTGCCAAATGGCGTAAACATATGTCAAAAACTTATTAACAAGATGTTTGATCTGTCCGTTGAAACTGAAAAGGTCTTGACCACCATTTTTTTGCCACTGGGTTTTTTAAGTACAGTAAGCAAACAGATATTTCTTTATCACAAGCATATTAAGCTTCAAATAGAGTATTGAAGAGGCTGGTAAAGAAAACAAACGAGAAGGTCCAACAACCAGACTGCAATGCAGCTATACTATCCAGTTGTGCTGAACTACAGCAGAGAATTGTTCAGTTCAGCTACACGATGATGGTTCTCTACAGCATCATCATTAACACGAATGTAAAAGCTAAATGTTGCTGCTGCAATGTTGAAATGAACCAAAGAAAACAAACACAAACCCCCACAAAAATTCCGACTTCATATTGCGGATGATCTCCTCATCCTCGAGTGACATCAGCAAGTGACGTTAAATCAGTGTGCATAACGCCGGCATTATACAAAATGTACTGTAAATAGAAGCGTTTGCAAGTGATGAATTATCATACAGACATATGAGCATATTACATCTATAAAACATTCATTACTCAGCACAGTTAACTGGCTAGATTTCTTCTCCACTTTGTAGCTTGACAACACATGGTGCAATTTAGAGGTACTGCAAATGCAGCATAATTCCCATTCTCATAGCATTATGGGAAATGTTTACCATAAGTGAGCATAGACCTGGATGTCAATGAAAGAAACAAATTGAGAATTTTCTAATTAAGATTCTTATGTAAATTCTAAGCAAGACTATCTAAACAGTATTTTGCAGACGGTTCACACTTCTCCTACAGCAGTGCTGACGGGAGGACGATGTACCCTCCAACAATAAATCCATTGAGAAGAAAAATTTTAAATTGACTGACACTTTACTGTTAATAAATCCTGCAAAGAGTAATGAAGGGTAATGCTGGAGTCAAAATTGACATGCTGGAGTATAGCAATTGTGTCCTACCCCACACTATATCCATAATCGTAGATAACCAGATCACTACTCCAATACACTAAACCACCTAAGTGCATAACATGACGCTTGCCATTTTCCATGACCTTCTACCATACCTTATTTGGTAATTAAGGTCTATTGAACCGCGGGTCTGTCCGAGACCATGTGTACGCCATTAGGTTAGGAGTATATTGAGCTCGTAAGCTGAGTAGTTAAAGTCAGGTGTATAGAAATGAAATCGAAGTACTGTTTTGTGTTGGACAAACAAGATTGCAAGAACGGTGTTTCACTGACCCTCATGTAACTGGATTGTATTACACACCCTGCAACTTGTAGGGTGAGTGTAATGTCAAGCTGCTGGCCTGTGTCGAAGTCAGTTTATTAGTGTAATGGGATCTATCAATAAGAGCGAAATACAGATTTATAGATGCTTTATTACATGCGTTACTTGAGAGTGGACCTTAATAGTTTTTCATTCATTTTCAGTCAGGGTGACAGTGAATCTAGAGCCAATGGGTATTGTAGGATTACACACTTAACTGGATATCAGTTCATCACAAAGCCACCACATACATACACACATTTTAACATAGTAAAATATTCAATGCTAATTTTTTTCCTTTGAGTGGTGGGAGGAAGCCAGAGAACATGGTGAAAAATTACTCAGGAGTCAGGAGAAGATCCATGAGATTTTAAGCTCTAAGGTGACGATGCTTCACCGCGATCGTTTTCGCGAACGTCTTTAACTCCGTAAAGAAATAAATCCTTGCATGCCTATTATGCCAATCTTTCTAAAAAGCTTGTGCCTGGAGCAAAGAAAATAAAAATCCGTTTTATTGTTTGAAAATCTTGACACGTATCACCACCTCTGCGGAATATTCTCCTACACAGCTACAGTGAGATAAAATTAAAATGTCTGTGGTGTGCCTTTTGACATTACAGTATGCCTTATCATCAATGAGTCAGTGTGCTGATCTTTCTAGCTGAACCGCTTTAGTCAGATTCAGCTTTTGCCCCATGGAGGCATGCTAACCACTGATTGAAATGTCGAGGAGAGAGTGCTGACAGTGAGGGCGACCTAGCAGAAGACGTGACTGATTGCTGTCTGGGGGTGGAGGGCAGGGAGGAAGCATGGCAAGGAAGGGAGGAGAAGGAAAAGAGGGAAGCAGCCAGAGTGTAAAGTAGGGAGAAACACAGATGAACGGAAACTGCACCACATTCAGCATCATTGTCACTATTCATCCCATCAGAGCTTTTCAAAGCTGGCAAATCAGAAGGAGCCGGGATTCACGCCCTCGCTGATAGTTCGACAGTCAACTGACTAACCCTTAAAAAGAGAGACTTTAGGGCTTTTTGGATTTTGTTAAAAAAAATTATTATTAAACATCACTCTCTTCAGCATGTTGTAACGGGGGGTATTAGAACATGCTGGAAATTTTTCTTTGTTGTCTATCTTTTGAATTTGAACACATAACTACTTCTGGAAATGAGAATGCATTCTGTGATAACTCAGAGTCAAACATAAGATCTATATATGGTGCGTCTGAATCTTACATAATACCACAAACTCTGCAGAGTGCACGCTATAAAAACACTGGCAAATTTGAGATCATTACCTACAAAAATGCCAGATGGTTGTTGTTGTTTTTGTTTTTTTTTTAATATTTCTAAATCATACACAATCACCCTTGGCCAATTAAAATGCCCTGTCACACAGGACATTCAATCTGGATCCGAGCGCTAGCTATGGATCGTCTGTACCAGCCAAATGACATTAATTTACAGGCCTCTAAACCTCTAAATGTCATTTACTATTGAAGTATATTCAGGACACTGGACTAGAAACAAACGTATTATCCGCATCATAATTCAGTCATCACCTTTATAGGTGCAAAGAGCGGATGTACTAATTATTCAGAAGTAATGAGCTTCAGGACAAGCTGAAAAAAATTCCAGTAATGCCAAGAATATCAATCTAGATGTGGAATTTCAAGCCAATATCTGACTGGCAGGAGATAAAATGACAGATTTCCTATGAACGTACAACACGCTCATTTAAAGAAATAAATCATAATAAGTGAGAAAAGATCGATAAGGTCATGTATATGTGTAGCCGGAGTTTGTAATGAAATATGTTACATTTTAGTAGAAGATTTATAAAGATAATATGCAGGGAAAATAAAGTAGTAAAAAGTTTACAATATACAATTTTTCATTTCTTGGTACGTACTTCTACTTGGTTGTACTACTACTATAAGGTCTACACTAGAGGTCTTTTGTTTGCATGCAACAAGCCCTTGCACAATTGGAGATGACTGTGCCCATTTCAAGACGATTTCACACAGCGGGACCTTGCTGCCAAAACAATGTGCTGTGAGCAGCGGTAACACAATATGCTTAGAAAACTGATTATATGCTACTCTGGTACTAAACCGCACATATAGCGTCACCTCCATTCTCAGTCTCGAAAGATACGTTTGGCAAATCCATGTGTTTGTTCACACTCGAGTGACTCCGGTGCCAATCTTTACACCCATCCTCAGCTGTTCCAGCAATCCCCATGTTATTTGACTTTATTGAAGGCTCTGACGGTGCGACGTATTGGAAAACCCCTGGGGCACCCAGACAGTGTCTAGTCACCTCTATCTCCAACACCTGCTCTTCTTATCCGTCCAAACCCAGCTCTCCTGTTGGTATTTCACAGCCTCAACTACACCCAAAAAAAAAGAAAAATGAAAACTCCACCTAACTAAGTTTAACAGAAAACATGATGTGTATGGAGTACAAGGGAAATAGGTTAATGAAATTCATAGATCAAAAGCGAGACATGGAGTTTAAATTTGGAATGTTATTCAATGGATGGGAGGGGAAGTGGCAAGATGAAGACTATTCTGAATTCAATAACGTTCTTACACAAACTAATTTAAGTAAATCAAAGTCGCAGGGAGAAGACGGGAAGAGAACAATACTGCATGACTCAAAGAATGATAAACTGTCAGAAATTAAGTATGTCCATCCATCCCTCCATTTGCTGAACTGAACCTGGAATTTATCCCTGGGAATCAGGGCACCATGGACTAGGTTCCGAGCCATCGCAAGGCACACAATCACACAACTATTCACGTTACTACACACAACATAGAGATATCAATCAACCTACAACATCTCTCTTTGTACTGGGGAAGGAAACTGGAGTACCCAGAGGAGTGGTACTAACCACTAAGCCACGTCCAGTTAATTCTATTATACCAATGTCTGTGCATAACTTGCTGCTTCATCTTTAGTTATTAAATCTTTTCTTGTTTTCGTGTGATTAAAACTCATTAAAAGTTCCCTGTGCTTCGATGTACTGACTGGTTTTAATCTTCATCTGTTCGTAATTCTGATAATTGACTGCCCCAATAAAATGCACTGCACTTCTGTCCTGCCTCATTTTGCCTGCATTCTGCAATCATCAATTTTATCTCACTTATTACTGAAATCCCAATTATTTATCTCAGGCAAATTAAGAAAAAAAAAAACAGTCTGTTGCAACTTATTCATTTATTATTGTATGGCACACAGCCATTTATTTCACACTGTATATTCAAAGACCATTCCTTCAAACAGCGGGGTTTTTTTTACAGCTTAGTCTCACTAATTAGGTGTTAATGATTTGAGTGCTAAATATAAAGACAAATAGAATGAGAATAAATAATGAAACAAATATGCCAGGCAGCAGATTCATTGCCAATTCCTACCCACTTGCTAATTTGCCCCTATTGCACGGCGGCTATCATCAGCGGAGGTCATAGAGGAACACATTTCCACTGCAACGCATTAACCCACCACATCTTTTGGAACTTCTGCTTATGCAATGGTTGTAGTTCATTAGTTTTTTTTTTATATTCACATTTTTATGTGCATATAAATAGGCCCAATCTATCTGGGATGACCAATGCTTCAGAAGCTAAGATGGAATTTAAAGGAGATTTTAATAGATTTTACAGGAAAATGCACGAATTCTTACAAAAGTCTCAAGAGCTGAGAGTTGGGAGTTGATTCGAAAAAATCTGTTCATTTGTGTCAACAAAGAAAAGTGGCCCAGTTTGCTGCAATCTTCTTGGAAAGCTTCCAGTGGAGGGATTTGTTTCCATTCAGCCGCAAGAGCATTAGTGAAGTCAGGCACTAATGTTGGGCTTTTAGATTTGGCTTGCAAATGACCCATCAAGCTCACCCTAAAGTTGATGATGGGGTTTGAGGGCAGGGCTCGGTACAAGCAAGGCACATTCTTCCAATCTGCTTTCAGCAAATTAATTCTGTTTTTTGCTTTCAAGACAGGAAACCAGCCATAAAGTGGAAAGCAGACTGTTGTCTAGACTTGTATTCTGTATTGCTCAGGGGATGGGTGTCTAGTCAGTACCATGAAAACCTGCCCAAGACTATTATTCTTCTGTGACCACATTATATAGCTGGCATTGAAGCCAGCATGTATCGAAACAGGTCATTTTCTTCTAGCATCCACTGTCAGGCAGTGAGGTGTGACTCATCACTCCAGAAAAAGTTTCCACAGCTCTAGAGTCCAATGACAATAACTTTACATTACTCATGCAATCCATCTCTAGCATTACGTTTGGCGATTCTAGGTTGCATGTGGTTATTTTGTCATGCAACTCAAAGATACTTTCTTCTGATGATGGTCTGAAAATTCTGCAATCAGCATGTAATGACACCGTACCCATATAAGTATAAGTGTGTGTGGCCTGACACTTTATGGCTGTGCTCTTCATGCTAGACTTTTTCCACGGCGCATTAACATCACTTAAGCAGGGAAGGTATAATGCAGGAATCTGGTAAAGTGCCAGTCGATGATTGTCTGTGAGCTCTGCAGTTTTTCTATTAAGAGATCACCTCCATGGATGCAGTATAGCAAAAGGATAAACAGTCAGTAGATGAAAATGAGTGAATTCAGCAGGACAGGACAGGACAGGACAGGACAAGACAGGAAGAGATGAACTCTATAACCAATAAATGAGACAGCTTCTGTGAAGGGATGAGTTGCCTTGGGGCAGAGATACCGTGATGATAAAACTAATGCAATTCTGTTCCTGATGAAAGAAGAGACAAAACGTTTCATGGCAAGGGGTTATCTAGAGAGAGATGGTACCAAACACCGTTGTCCCAAGGTGGAGATGGTGGGAGAAAGAAAAAAGACCCTATAGAAATTAACAGAGTTATCAGGTGTGCCAAGAAAGAAAGTAAAGAAAGTAATTCTGCCGTAATAAAACATAAGCTCTGTTTTGGCTCTCAGTAAAGAGATTCCAAAGAAATTTACATAAATACACTAATCTGATTAATCAGCTTTTAGCAATAAGTCAGGGTTAGGGTTCAATAACTCCATTACTCACAATAATGTCTTTTTAAGCGCTTCCAATTGCCAAATACTTATTTTAGGAGTTTGCTTTGAAAAGTTTTGCTTTGTCACTGTTTGCCACGTGTTGCATTAAAAAGCCGGTGGCATTTATTATTGTTGTGCTATCACTTATTACACATGTGCATGTTAACACTAAGCATTTCTCATGCTTAGGCAATAATAAAACATTAAAAAATCCAAGATGATGATGTCCAGATAACGGGCTTTGTCTTAAAAATCGTTGACAGGAACAATCCTGGAAGCGAAGGTGAAATAAAGGATTAAAGAGTTTCCAGAAATGAGGAGAAAATGAAGAGATGGAAAAGTCACGCACAGACACTGCCAGTATGATGCAGAGAAATGGTATGATCTGTGTTGACATAGCAACCGATAATGGGTAAATACGGTTGACAATGGGTACAGCCGAGCAAGAAGAACAAGGAAAGGGCAATAGAGAGGATAATATAATGTCCTACTTCTAAACTGTAACTAAAGCATCTGTGTCGTTATCTGGCTTTCAAATTTCATTTGGCAGATCTGTGTTTGTTCACACTTGATTCACAGCAGTATTGATGTCTTACCTCAAATCCGCAGCTGTTCCAGGTAGACTTGTATTATTGTCTGGCTTTATTGAGGACGCTCATGTCAAGATGTGTTGGGGGAAAAAAACCCTGGGGGACATCCAGACAGTGTCTAGTCTCTTCTAACTCCAACACCTGCACCTCCTTCATTTCGTGAAACCACAAATGCACCACAAATCCATATCAGGTAGTGATCCATGGAGCAAGTCGTGAGGCCAGTAATAAAGTGCTGGTTGCTAAAATATTTCTGTGGCTACACACAGACAAAAATAAAGTTTCAGCACGTAAGTGAGAAAAAGTACAAGAGTTTAAGGAACTATCAAAAAGCCCTTGGGCTTCCTGGATGTCAGGATTGCAGTATAAGAGGGAAGAAGAAGAACCAAAGCGATGCCTGCAGCATCATCACTATTTTTATGGGACACAAAAAGCAGGAATAGGCAGAGATGATGAAGCAATGAATATGGGAGGATATAAAGACTAAAGGATATGATGAACATGGAAAGAGTTTGAATGAAAGGAGAATGAAAAATCAAGGATATAAAGAATAGAATGCAGCAGATGTGAGGAGAGATCAGCTTTAAGAAAATCTGTGGAAATCCCCAATCAGGCATTGCTGGGATGATTATGGTTAATTAGATGTGCTAGCTGGTCCAGACAGACAGACAAGTCATGAGGAAAAGCTGAGTCGTTACGGAAGAGGGCATTGTCTGATTTCCTCCTAGCCTTCAATGACTCATGAGAACAAAATCTGTGATCATTTATTTAGACGAGAGATGCACAGAACAATATGAATAAATGACCATGGTGAGCAGAAAAGCATCTCAGAATGTGAAATACATCAATCCTTGGGCTACAGCAGTATAAGTGCACATCAAGTTCCACTTCTGTCAGCCAAGAACTGTGTACACGGACATTGGAGAGTTGAAGATTCAATAAAAAACGCCCAGGCAATGTTGTTCCAATCTATCAAGGTAGTGTGAAGCCGTACCCAATGAAGCCTCTTGCTCTTGACTGACGGGAGAGGAAATCAATTGCCCTTCTGCTGTCGTATTCAATAGTCCCCAAATCTTTTGATGCACTGCTCGATTTTCTGCTTACCACGTTTGTAAAGAGTGGCCATTTGCGTCACTACAGACTTCTTAACTTCTCCTATGACTGTTCTGCTTCTTACTTATATAATATCCCCAAAATGTGTTATTCTTATGATGAAGATTAACCCTTTGGTAAAGATCTCTAGACACCGTTGGGGATAAAATCGTTCTAAATTCACTGCAACATCCTACTGCAGGTTGAGAAAGTTCCAAGAAGCAAAAGGCTGTTCATTGTACAGTAAAGGTATGTTTCTTTATGTCCACTTCTATTTCCGATTCAGGATCTATATCAAAGCTTTGCTCATACCTGTTACTGATACTGAACCGATACTAAAAATTCTCATAATCTTCAGTAACTGCTTCATACTAGTGGATCTGGAGGCTATCCCAGGAACACTGGGTGTGAGGTAAGACTACACCCTCACTTGGACGCCATCCGTCTTAGTAGCAGTTCCTTCTCCTGGCATAGAACAGTGGACTAATTTCTGTGTGCACTTTATTCTTGGATTTATGCATGGTCTAATACATAAAGCAGGGAAAGCTACAGTGCTCAACATTAGCTCAAGGGATTTTGTTATTGCTGGAATAAAATCTTTCTGGTGTACGATGCTTCCGAGTACAGCGATGCGTGGTTTGCTACAGTGCATTGCTGGGAGAAAACCCCTGTCACTTAGCATCCACTGCTTGTTGTGTTACAAGCGTAACTGTCACTAGCCCAGGGAAGGGAATGGCAAATTGACATGAGGAGGGGGGGTAAAAAAAAAATAAAATAAAAAAGCAATGCTGTGTGGGATGACTCTGGGCTAAAGGGTCCTTATTCTATGCTCAGGTCCACTACAAAATACGACTTTGGAGGGATGAGTTTTTCTGCAAAGATCTGTGCCTATTATGATTAATGAATGATGACAGTCTAAAATCACCATTCTGAAGACTTTTTCCCTCTCATGAGATTACGCCGTGCTTTAAGCCTAATACTGTTTTTACTACACCGGCTATATTGCAGGATGCAAAATAACACACTGTGAAGCATGTGCTTGACCATCTGCCTGAGCTGGAAGAAACACACACCTCTGAATGTAGAGTGTTTATTAACGTCATAGCTGCCATGCCTCTGTGCCAGAGCTTCACTCCAGCACCAACAGGCAACAACAGATTTGTCCTGAGCACATAAAATAACAATAATAATAATAATAAGTATAATAATCATGCATTTCCTATTTGATTTGTATGTTAATTTCATGGTTTTGTTGATTCATTGCGGCTTCCTCGGTGTGAGGAAAGCCCTCCTACGACACGTCAACATAATGTGCCCATGCTTGTGATGAGACACGGGGTACAGAGGGAGCGTTTAAGCAGCTGTTCAATCTCAGCTCCGTATTAACAGACAGAAGGCTTTAAGCTCTTTGTTTTTCCTTTGCTACGTTTACGACGAGACCACATTTCATCCCATATTGCTCTGACTATAATGCTTTTATACAAGACATCAAATTAAAAAAAAATAAAAAAAACATGCTGACTGGAAATTTTTCAGCACTGCTGTAGTGCCTGCATCGTTAAAGATACCCACGTGAGTCCAGTGCAGCACATGACTGACTTAAGACAGACCGCAGATATTAGAGATTTCCTGATATTTCCAGAACTGTTGCAGAGTTTAAAAGTGGAAACATGACCTTTTGGAGAGACGTTCATTCCCAATTTTTTTTTTGTTTTTTTTTTTAGAATTCACTTTTTCTCAACTCTCTTTCAGCACATTGGCTTTGGCCACTGTTTTTACATCATTAATATGCATGAATCCTAATGCGCCTTTCCCATTTCCAAGCCACACACACATACTACTACTGAGTTCAGTGTATACCTGCAACGTGCAACACTGCTTTCTCAAACATCTTTTTTTTTTAAATAAATGAATAAATAAATGAATATTAAAACAAAGATAAGAGTTTAAATAAGTAAAGTTTAGGATGAATCTGTGACTAGCATCATCACATCCTCACACCCAACATTTACCAGGAAAATGTGTATAACAAAGAAATATTATTTTCAGCCTAATGAATAATATAGTAGATTTTAAGTCTTGTCGCTAAGAGAGCAATCACTTTTTATTGCTTTTTCATACCATCGGGCTCACAGACTAAAAGCTAACAGCCTCTGAAGAGTCAGGTCTCCTTATTTAATACACCGATCATGAGTCTCTTGAAGGTGTGTGCAAATCCCCGTAGTGCTGCTCCAAATTACTATTGTCGAGATGCTCTGCACCTCTATGGTCACACTCCGAGAATGAACAATGAGACCCGAAGGTATGATTCAAGAATTTATTTTCAGTTTACTTCTTTTAAAGCAATTTATCTGTCTTTGTATCATTTTTTATATATATATATATATATATATATATATATATATATATATATATATATATATATATATATACATAGCATGCAGCAAAGTGTATTTGCTTTTGGAATAGATCATATAATCCTATAGTATGATGGTCAGGTGAAAATCTAGCAATAATTGTCAGAAATTAATGAATACTTGCAGATAGATAATTGGTACAAATGAGAAACTCCTTGCATGATAAAAAATTGCATGACAAATTAATTAATACTCGCAAGCATTGATTGCAAAGGAATAACTGCAGTCAGAGCAGTGATTATGGATGATTCAAAATACTTTGTAATTCGTTTCTAAGCTAATCTAAAGTAGCGCTGTTTACTGCTTTATCATTTCAGACCCTCTGTTTATACATCATCTATACAGCATTGTATAGGATATGAACAGTCTTAGTGTCCGGGTTATGTAACTAGAATCTAAACTAAATTCAGGCAACAAGAAAATCATATTCTGCTTTTTTTTTTTTTTTTTTGATTACGAGTCAAACTGAAGTAAAGGATGAACTTGGTGAAGGTTGGGAAGAAAACTTACCTCACGACTGATGATCGGCGCTGCGTTCCGATGCAGGAGAGAAGAGAAGGAGGAGAGAAGAGAAGGAGGAGAGAAGAGGAGAGGAGCTAAATGCCTGTATGTGTCTCCTGCACACACTGTCTGTTCAATGTACTGCTGCTCACAGAGAGAGAGAGAGAGAGAGAGAGAGAGAGAGAGAGAGAGACCTCCACCCCCTCCCTCAGCCGCCTGCATTAAATCACAGAGTTGCTGAGCACAAAAGCTCCTACCTACCGTGCACAAAGGCTTTTTCTCTCTTACAGTGAATAATAGCGCTCTTAATTGCTATCGGTGGAAGATTCCTAGGTGATTTACTCTTTGTCCACATTGCTATGACTCCGCTCAAATACAGTAGGTATTAATATTAATATGGGTTTATTTATGCAAAGCGTATAGATGCGCAACGCTCACACGGCACACACCCCTGCCCCCATGTCTTACTTACATTTCACTCATTTGGCTGACTTAGATGGTTTGGCTGAAACCGGATGCAAGTAAAGCACTGGAGGAGTTACAGGTCTTGCTTAAGGACCCGAGCGTGGCAGCTTGACAATGCTAGGATTTAACCTCGTAGCCTTTTAATCAGTAGCTCACAGCTTCAAGCACTCAGCCAACATCCTTTAAATCAAATGCTTCTCTTTTTTGGGGTGAAAAATGAAAACAGCACCGCTCACGTGTCCGTATACTTTTACTGTATCTCTATTTTATTATAAAACAGAAGGTTTTGTTCAATTAATTGTGCAATGATTGCATAACAATTCCATTGTCCTCCATATTACAGAAATGAAGACAAAGTCATACGTGTTCTTTATTAACAAGCTCGAAACGTTCACATCCTTGCTGATGTGTGCTTCGTTAATCACTTGAGAGTCAACAAACTCTTTTTTACTTTTATTAAGGCCATGAATGGTTCAGTCAGGTTCAAACGCTGGACCTAGGGGTTAGGGTTAGGTTTAGGGTTAGAGAAAGCAGACAAAGCAGGAAAAGGATATACAATAAACAAGATAAAGTGTTTCTGTTTCTTTCTTCCACTGCTAAATTACTCATAATTGTATCCATAAAGACATTAGGAAAAGAGTATCAACGGGGAAAATACAGCCAGAGAGAATCACAAAAAAAAGAGTCAAAAACATTAGAAGCGAATGGAATAAAAGTGGAATACATTTGTATCATATCCTGAAATATCATTATTCTCTTCATATACACTTTTGTAGCATTTTGTTACTCGCATTAAAGGTTTTCATCTTTCCAATGTAAGAGTATACGAAAACGCAGAATGTGAACATGTCTGTGGAATAGAAAAATCTATAAAATAGACTCTCACCAAGTTTTTAAACGCTTTTAAAAACGCTTATTTAACGGCATCTGAGAAGAAATGCAGAATGAGACATACAGCAAATATTAATTTACTTGCTAAAAAGTGACCCCGTTTTACACGACATCACCTGTCTTATCTCTATACACGTGTATACATTTGACATTTCTACATTTATCATCTCCAGTCCTGTGGATTTGCTGCCCTGATGATCTCCCTGCATCTTCACCTGGTTATGAAGATGTCAGCACAGTTCAGGTAATTACCCCAGCAGATTCAGTCCTGGGCTTGCTAATGACCTAATGTGCTGGGTCAGGTATATTTGCAAGAAATTACCCAGTTGTAGCTATAAATACTCAGAAATACCCCCTACACACACACACACACAATTCAGTATCCTCATTTCAAGCTGGAGTCAGAGGCCATAACAATGTACCACGGCTTTATTGCCATCTTGTGGCAATTGTTCATTAGGATAGTAAAACCTGACGTAATTAAGCCTGGAGGTGACCGAGAGGTACTGTGTACTTAATAAATCCCTGTGTAGGGATAAACGTGATATTTTGTTACGGTTGTATTCTAAGAAGTTTTAGAATATTAATACGATGACGCAAAGTATTCAGAGTTCAAATCATTTTCAGTATTCAGTTTCTTTCCTGTTTAATGTTTGGTGTAAGCCTCAGGGACTCTTAACTCTGGGTTAGGGCCATTGCTGGAGGAGTGTGACCAGAATGAAGAAGAGCAACATATAACCTGAGGTATCATCCAAACGCACGCTGCCACCAGCAACCTGCAGTTAATTTTAATTTATTTTACAGCACGGATCTTCAATCTCCCTGCTGGGGCTTCTGCATTGCAGAGTTGTGGGTTTTTGTTCTCGAGTAGTGATGAGACTTGCTGGAAGATGGATTAGAAAAAAACATGTTAATGTTTCTAGCTTGATGCTAGAAAGGGAAGACCATGAAGCCCTTGGGATTCACAAATTCATCTTATTTTCCCAAACATCAGTACAAAAAAAAAAAAAAAAAGCACCTCCTACCGTGTCAGAAAACACTGCACAGCTGACTTATATTCCCCTCGGGAAAAAGTTAGGACAATTCTAAGGGCCCACACACTTTTGGGGCCCCCAGAGGCTTGTATGTTTGGTGTGAATTGGGTGTGGTAGGGGGCCCATTCTCATTTTATTTCATAGGGCCCAAAATTGCTAGTGGCGCCTCTGGATTCTCCTATTAGGACTGATTTTGTCCCCTAACAAACGCCAGACTAAACAGAAATCGGCATGGGGCGATAAACAGAAACATCAGGCCTGGTCGTTAATTAGATCAGACTGTCAAACACCTCAGGGATGTTGTAGCCCATTAGCTGGGTGGTCCTGGTGGTGGCATGGAGGATGCCCAGCAGGGTGATGTTAGCCAGACAGTGGAGCCCAGGATTGGCGGCCTGTATAAAGGGCAAGTATGATTTGAATAATCAGGAAGGGTTTAAAAAACATGCCGTTTATTCGGCCTCTCGAACTGAATGCGGTCCAATTGAATACGTGTAGCACATTGTCACAGAAAACCGGAAGTTGGTTAAAATCCGATTGATTTATTAACAACAAAGCCTAGAGAAAAATGAGTCGAAAAGCTGCACTAGACTTATGATACAAGTCTAACAATAGTAGTAATAAAAAAAGATAGCTCTCAACAATATACAGTCATCCGGCATACAGTCTAGCAGTATGTTTGAGTGCTTTTTGGTGTTCGACTGTTTAATGTTTAATACAGCAGGTTTGTTTCTCAAAAATCACTCAAAAGGTCACTGTGGTACATGGGCTACATTTCTGTTGTACTCTCCTAAGCAGTGTAAAATACCTTATAAATTATTCTGTACATTATAGACACACTGCCTGCCCTCATTTGCATCGTGGATATTTCATTCCAACTATTTGCTATAAAAGAAGATTTTGGTGGCAGACTAACGAACTATAAATCCTGATGTAAACTGCAGAGCTTAAAGTAGACCAACTTGGATACCCTAATATTAACAGTTCTGGTTACTGTTCCTTTATGAAGGACTTTATGAAGATAAAAAAAAATGTTGAAATGTTGATATATGGTCTAGTTGCCTCTAATGGACCAACCACCACAAATGTGTATCTCATAGCTCCAGAAGTGACAAATAAAATAGTGAGAATGGTGTCTAGATTTAGTGCCAACCTCTTCTTTCTCCAGAGGACAGATAAGAGCTTGACGGTAGATGAGAAGTATTGAACTGAGCTCTTAAAGACAAGCAAGATAACAGCCGTTCACATTCCCAGGAAGTGTCAAACAAAGTTATCAGTACTCTCTCTTTCATTCTGAACTCTGAGATTTGTGAAAGTAGCCTCTGCTAAAACGGGCTGTGAACCGATGCCCAGATCATAATAAGATTGTTCATAGGGCAGGAGATTGAAGTGCCACTTTCTATTATTAGGAGCTTGTGTTTGTAGGAGGATTAGTCTTTTGCTGTTTGGGAAGACAGCAGTCAGTGGCTCTCCCGGGAGTCTTCTATTCCTCAGCCCCATAATAATGCGGATGTTATTTTTGAGAGCCTAATATTTCTCAGAGACATTACGAAAGGCCAGTAACATGCATCTCTAGAAACCTACATGGGAGCACGAGCACGATTGTTAGTGAAATGCTAATTTCTAAAAAAAAAAAAATAAATAAAAATATGAATGAATCATGAAGCTCCTATGAACCACAGTCCTTGTGAATGATTAGCTTTCGTAGCATTTGCTTTGAAGAAGTTGGCAGCGAATGAAGAGAACTTCGCTTCCTAGTCGTATATTCTAGAAATACTTTGATAGTACTGGGTCAGAGAGAGGAAGAGTGCTGAGAGGGTTTGGGTACGAAGTTCAGTGCTCTCAGAAGTGTATTCATGTTACATGGGCCTTAATCGATGCTATGCCTGTAGAAAGACACCAGTCCAGTCCATGTCTGGAATCCAGGGATGGTAGTCAGTGCATCATGTCACTGCTCTCTAAACATAATTATCTATCTTAAGTGTGTGTGCACAATGTACTGTTTTCATCTCGTTGAGAAATGACTGTAGTTAAATATTTTGTGTTTAGAAATATCGCTATTCCACAACAGTTTCTAGCATTTATAGTCATACTACAGCCTTACTATAGTAACAAGCGAGCGTTTCAAGCATGTTAAATTGTAAATTGTATGTCTAGGTTACATAAAGTGTTATCACTACCCTAAAGCTAACAGCATTTTTATATGTAGTGAAATTAGTATATGAAACTTCTATATGAAAATATTTAAAATCCAGTTCCATCCAACAACCTGAAGAACTACAACCGTCCAAAGTTTCCTTCTCGTACAAATTTAATCGACTCAACGAGAGCCTCATCTGTTGAATTAAATGTGTTGGAGAACAAAAAAAAAAATACACATAAGGGCAAAGATTTGTGACCTGCTAAAAACAGATAGCTTCAGATGGTTCAGGTCACGTGTGCTATTACTTCATTAAAGCCCATAGGCAGTGCAGGAGCACAGCTGGCTTTTCTTCCAACACACACACACACACCATCCCCTCCACCCTACACACGCACTCACTTGTGCGCACACACACACACACAAACACACACCTTCTTTTTCTTTACAAGAAGAAATGTATACATTTTTCAGATGTTACTCAAAGTGACCTTTAAGTCTAAGAGTTCAATGAGGTTTAGGCTCTCAATCATCAAGGCCTAAGATTTGATCTCACAACTCTGCAGACATGACAGGAAAAGAATGGAACGATTTATAAATCGCGCTCTCCGGTGTCATCCAGATGAGCACGGATTCCCTTTCGAGTCTTTCTTCCTCGCCTCGCTCATTTGGGATCAATTGAATCTTGGTTCATTTTCATTCTGAATTTATGTCTTCCTATAAAGCTGCTTCGTTAGTGTTCATCGTTAAAAGCGCTCTACAATTGAACTGAATGTTCGTCTCAGCGCCACCACTGATGAGCATCTTACACTAAATCAAGTGTCTTACAAACAGTACCTACAACCAAACATAACATAACAAGCAGCATCTGGATCGGATCTCACATCTTTTACTGCTGCGCCAGAGGAAAATTTCCGGGTGTCTGAAAAAGGAGGAGGAGGAAAAAAACAAACAAAAAAAAAAAAGCACACAGCCCACCACCCTGATAAGCAGTTTGCTCTTAATACTTTCCTCCTCCGCACCTTCCACTGGTAAACCCCTCATTTCATTCTAGAGCATGTGCTTCCAGCCCAGGAAGCCTCGTTGGATAAATTCCCTGGCGTTCCACATGCAGGGATTACCCTTTGCCAGAGAGCACGACACACATTATTAATTCAAAACGCCGTTTTCCTAGAAAACACAATTCAGCAACTTCTTCCTTCAGACTGAGTGATAATAATAACCTTCGCAGGGTTGTTTGGGAAACGGAAAGTCAGAGATCTCTCCTAGTGCTGCCAACTGGTGATTTCTGCTAAGCTCTAAAAATCAAAGAGGAAACGTGAGACTAGGTGACTACATCACGTCAGGCTGACGGCTTTCAACGCACAATGGGTTCAGTTTATGTTTCAGCAGAAATTCTACCAGGAGTCAAAGATTTTGCGGGTTGTTGTGCTTGATTTTGCTGCAGCTTTCTTCAAAATTGGCCATTCTAAAGAAAACCTCTTAAATTCTTCTGTTATACTCCTACCAGTAAAGACACATGTTATTACTTTGTGTGATAGCTGTACTCATGTTTGACAGACACTCTAGATGCACCATACACACAAATCCACCCCCAGGGCAACTCTAGAGTAGATCCAGAAATATTACAGCTTTAAGGAGGAAACCAGTGAACCCAGAGGAAACCCCAGACTGCTGCATCACCATGTTGCCCAATTCCCATTAAAATCAAACCTGAAGATGATTTAAAAAAAAACCCAGAGATGTGAGCTTGTTGTTTATTGTTATAATCAAACTGATAAACGGTTAATTGCATCAATAGCCAGACAACACAATAACCTCTATTAGCTTCGGCAGGGCTCACAATCCGCCGTGAGAAATGTTGCTGGGTTAAACATACAGTATATATAGATTTATATTTTTTAATTGGCATTTAGATATGTTTAGTAAGTACATTCTCCTCTACAAGATTCATGTACAATATACAAGTTCAAAAATATAGTTTGTTTGCATTGATTTCATTTCCCATGGTTTCTCCTCAGGATGACAGAAATTCACATTAGCATGTTGTGGGGTGAGGAGTCAGACTTTTTTTTCCGGTAATGAACCTACTGTAAAAAGGACTGAAACTAGGCGCAGAGTTTCTCAAAGACGTCAATGTGTGTGGACCCAAAAAGGTTAGTAAGTGCACGGATGAAAAAACCATCAAAATGAAAGACCACAAAAGTGTGCATGGGCCTGGGGGAAAAAAGTTTAAAATGAATAATAAAAAAAAATTAGGCATGAGCTGATGTTTACCAGCAGTTTCTCAGGCAACGCATGACCTCTCACACACGCACCTTAACGCACGGACATGCATCCTCACACACACGCACCCTCACACACACAGGCACGCACCCTCACACACATGCTCACACACAGGCACGCACCCTCACACACATGCTCACACACAGGCACGCACCCTCACACACACAGGCACGCACCCTCACACGAGCACACACGCACCCTCTCGCACACACACGCACCCTCTCGCGCACACACGCACCCTCTCGCGCACACACGCACCCTCACACAAACGCAAACACAAATAAATGGATGCAGTACAGTTTGCTGATTACGAGCCCTGAACATTTGGCCGATCCTCACCTGGCAGAACACAGAATCAAACACTTAGCTTCCTATAAGGCCATGTAAAGGTATTAATAGAAAAGATTAGTATTGTAGTTAGAATTAGGAATATAATTCAAATGGCAGAATTACATTCTTAAGTGTCTGAAGAGAACACGTCCACAATATAAAAAAATGAGAGCAAAGTGTTGTAGGGGCAGGGCTGTAAGGGAGCGGGGCGGTAGGGGAGCGGGGCAGTAAGGGAGTGGGGCAGTAAAGGAGCGGGGCAGTAGGGGGCGGGGCAGTAGGGGGGCAGGGCTGTAGAGGAGGGGGAGATCCGGCAGTCATGCGGTGCAATTTTGAAATGATGAGGCAAAAGATGCAAAAACAAATGTGGAACAACACATTAAAATAACAAGAATAGCAGGAATCTTGTTTGGAAACAAGAAATACTGATGACGACAGAAATACAGACAGGGAAGAGAATAGGTTGGTTTAGTCGCCGGCGGTAGCGGACAGTGTGCTGGGACTGAAATAGAAAAAAAAAAAAAAACAATAAACATACCCACATGAATATATACTGTAAGCAGATGACCAGATTTAAACATTCCCATCATCAAAAAAAAAAATATCAAAGAAGACCTCCCCTTGGTCCTCTTTTCATCAAGGACTCAGAAAATAAGTTCTTATGGTGCTCATACATATGTATTCAAAAAAAAGGCACGTTGTCTTAGAAAGAAAGGAAAAACAAGAAGAGAAGAAAAAGAAAAGAAAAGAAGGAAAAGAAAGAAACATTTACATAACTAACAAATATCCAATCCTAGAAATCTGTAGGTCGAGGGACAAGAGGGATTTTGGATGAAGTCTCCCAAAAGTCGGCTTTCCCTCCTTTTTCTCCCTTAAAACCTTGTACACTGAATGTAGGACACAGCTATACTTTTGATGTGTGTGTGTGTATAAGAGAACAAATATACTATAAGTGACTAGTTAAGGCTGTGTGTTTTGAGCACATGCCATTTCATGTCATTACAAAACACCAAAACTCAGAATAAGTCTAATATAATCTTGCTTTGGTAATAGAAAGAAAATTGAGCAAAAGAGAAAAAAAAAAAAAAAAAGACACAAAAACAAGAACAAGACAGCAAAAGCTCATTTCTACATTTTGCTAATTGCAGCCTGAATGGATTGCAGAGAACTCCACAGCGGATCAGTTCATTTACGCAGGGGCTCTTGCGCTCTCTCTCTCTCACTCCTTCTCTCTCTCTCTCTCTCTCTCCATCCTCACGAGTAAGGCTTCACGATGTTCACAGTGGTTTCTTAGCATGGGGGAGGGGTGAGAAGAAGAAAAGAGAGAGAAAAAAAAAAAAAAAAAAAAAAAAAAAGGCTGCTTTGCAGGGAGGAGAAATGAATTTTACTCCATCCACATCTCTCCCTCACAGACTGGTCTCCGTTTTCTTTTTTCTTAAAATTCCTTTTCATACATTTTTATTTTCGTCTTTCCGGGTAGCGATGATCACGTTTCAGGCTTTCAGGTGCGGCTGGCGATAAGGAAAAATGGATGCTGTGGAGATAGAAACCAGAGGTCAGATTAGGAGCCAGTCAGCATGCATTAATATGTCAGAAACAGACATGTATGTCAGAAGACACAAACAGTGTTTTAGGTACATTAGATTGCAGTAGATACAATAGATGTATCTACCTAATGTATGCAGATCTAAATTCTAATTTATAATAATGATGATGTGATATTCGGTATCATTTGATCTGGTCTTATACGATCTCAGTGTGAATGGTCTTGCTCAAGGTTCGGCAATAGCTTCGCCAGGCGCGAGTGTTTAGTATGCTGCCCAGTGGTATGGTTATGTTGCTAGGATACCGAACTGACCAAGCAAAAAATGGTAGCTAACGATGCAACAGTGCGCCGTCGAGCTAGTCAGCTAGCTAAGTGCAGTAATACACGCTACAGTGATTATGCTTTTCTGAGAAAGTGTCTGTTATGTAGCCAGTGGTTGGTTATAAGCTTGTCTTTTCTCTTTACATTGCACATAAAAGCTACTCTTCAAGGGCTTCATTATTTGGCTAATTAGTCTGATGTGTAGTGCAGGAGGTGGTGGGATTCAGAACGAGCTACAATAATTAATTTCCTTTAACGAAATTAAAAGAAACAAAAAACAAAAACAAAAAACAACAACATCCCCCACACCCTCTAATACGTTTGCTGCATTTGTTTTTATGTCCGTTTGAAGGAAGAGTTACCTGTGAGTCAGACAGTCCTGTAAGTCAGAGTCTCATCTGTGGCTCTTCTGCTGCTGCATTAGTCCCACATTCTCATACACTCTGGAGCTGTCCTCCCGCATACTGCGCACACACACACACACACACACACACACACACACACACACTTGTTTAAAGACAGATACTAGCTGCTACAGACGCTTAGTATTTTGCTCATCTCTGTACGTACACGGCCTTGCACACATTAAGGCATGTGGGATATAATTTTATCCTCCCACAGTATTACACTGCCACCATATCCAGTGCTGTTTACTCCACTTACACCTTAGTGCAAGTTTATACTCGAAAGTGCAGTCTTTAGCCTTTTTCAACACTAATGTTGCATCGGCATATGTACATCATATTTTGAACAGCTAGAGTGAACTTTCTAATATTATCAGGACACCTGCCGGAAGCCTCGTCTCCTTCTCTAGACCTTGTGCTGTACTGCAGAATCACAAAAGTCCAGCATCCAGCTGTGTTTTCAGCAATGTATGAATGCTCCCGACCGCACAGTTATTTTATTAGTTATATTATGCCGTGCTCTTGTACTCTCTTTAAAAGTTGAAAAGGTTTCTGTCTGTATTAAGGGTAGCATTTAAATTGTTCGAGTTGCCTAAATTGCCTCTTATGATCCGACTGGGTTGTGACCTCGATTAAAGAGAAGTGGGATGAATTGTAAAAACACGTACAGTAGGTTTAGATACATGTATAGACTTGAGTCTTCTGTTAAACATCCGGTAGGGTCGAAATGGGTGAAAGAGACGTGACAGAAATGTGAGTGTTGCTTAAACGCTTGCTAAATGTGCTGACTAGACAGATCTCTGACGTGACTGGGTGTGGTCGGATATTCTACAGAACACTAAAAGAAAACAAAAGCACTCTGCCTGAGACTTCCGGCCTGCAAGGACACACGCAATATAAACACAAAGGTGTTCGCTTCAAATGTCCGAGTGCTGAATTACAGAATCTTCAAAGCTGCTCAAACACAATCATGAGCTAAATGAGTCTGCTGATTAGCTTGTGTGAAAGAACAACAAAAAACACTTATAGATATAATAGATATAACACATAATAGATATAACATGCCAAAAGATCAGTAAAAAATAAATAAATAAATAAATAAATAAATACATTATATGCAAACAGTATTGTTTTTCATTAGTGAAGTGAATAAGCCACTGAAAAGCAAAGCCTTCTTTGCACTTCTTTTATGCTGACTTTGTATCAGAAGCGAATGTAATTTCCTGCTGCACTGCGTTTCACTTTCATCACGCCGGTGCACTCGTGCCACAGTGAAATGCAATCCCGGCCCAAAGCCTTACTCTGTGGGTGTGAACTTAATCAGAAAAAAAAGCATCCGGATGCCCTGGATATTTTCTAATCAACAAAACAGATGGAAAACTACTCACTCGGCACAGGTTGGCGTAGGGGTGCAGGGAGGAAGCGGGCTCTGGTCCCCTCCGCTCAGATCAGTCAGCGAGTACTTAATGTTGGTGTACTCTCGTCCTTTGATTTTGCTTTTCTGAAACGAAGAAAAGCCAAAGGATTTGAGGACAAAGCACAGTAATCGATGCTACGACGACATCTGATGCTGACTTCACCTGGCAGGCTGAAAATGAAACATTTCACACTACGAGTCTAACTTCAACACGGACGAGTCTTCACACCTGCTCCTCCTCTATGCGGCGCTGCAGGGTCTCTATGTAATGCTGAACTGCCATGTAGATGAAGCGGTACTGGGCTTCGGTCTGCACCATTCCTGAGCGCTGTGATCGCACCATCTGGATCGTCTTGGGCACATCAATGTCACAGTCCACTCCTGCATGTAGACAAAACAGCAATTTCACAGCAAAGCCCAACAATTACAGATCCTATCCCCCCTTTTTTCCCTCTCATATCATTATGGCTTTACCTTTCTCTCTGATGATGTCTATTAAGATGTCAATCACAATAAAGGTCCCAGTGCGTCCAATCCCGGCACTGATGAGCAAACAAAAGTAAACAGAAATATCTCATTTGGGTATCAGTGCATCCCGTAAGCACCAACATCTCACCTAAGAAAGATGTTCAAGTCAGGAAACTATTTTTGTGTGCTTTATTATGGTGCTTGTTATTGCAGTAGATATTAGCATCTCTCTTAAGTGCCCCGGTTGTTGCATAAAAAATATTAAGACAGCACAGGCAAGGAGACAATATATTGCATATGAGAAGGGGGAAAATACAGCACATGTTTAAAGGGTTTAAGGCTTGCATTACCTGCAGTGCACCACAATAGGCCCAGCCTCTAGAATGCCCTCTTGCTTTAGTTTGACCTCCTCCAGGAAGTCCAGCACACCGCCGGGATCTGCGGGCACACCATGATCGGGCCAGGCACGGAAATGGTACTGCCATACAGTGCGCTCTGTGTTTCCCTGTACAACAAGAACACAAACTGCTCAATCATAATTGATGACTTGATCCAGTGGAGCTTATTGCACGCGCACACATATGCGAGCACAGGCACACATTTGCCTTTATTTAACAGATCGATAAAAGTGTCAAATCACACACAATCTTTCTGATGTTTGTCGTTTTATGCTTTCCTTTTCATTACCTGTCCGACTTTCGAAAGCTTCAGCTCTCGCAGGATGTAATCGTGCGCTGACGTCTCCTTGACGTTGCGCACACGCATTGCACCGTATTCCTTTAGCGCCGAAACGTCCGGCCAGTACTTCACACACTTACTCTGTAAGGATACACAGTGACATTCGATCGTCCCGTTCTGCATTCTAATACTAAGGTTGCTTTTCATCAAGGGCCAAGATTTCATTTTACAATTTTTTGATACATTTCAGAAATTGAAATTGTCTTAGATGCTTAACAGCCAGCATGTTAAAAATACTTCACTCCTGTGCCAATAGCAGAGAGAAATCATGCTTCCATTTTATATTCAATATGTACTGACAAATAATATGGAAGCAATCGCTTCGATGATGCCACCAAAGACCTCCATCTAAACACTGACGCACCTTGCTCCTCTCGACCTCCTTAGTCGTCATAACAATGACTCGAGAGTTTTCCTGAAACACCATCCTCCAGAAGTCACTTATTGTATTCTGCAGACAGCCCTGTGTGGCGATGTAGCTTTTCTTTAATCTGGCGTTGTTGCACTTCGACTCCAACTCTGGCTGCATGACAACAGAGGCAAATGAAACACTGCAAACACACAGTGCTCTAGACACACTGTATTAGGTTTCTGCCGAATGTGGCGTTCCCTCCTGCCTTATCCTGATCTGTGTTATTAAATGTTCATGTAATCAAATGTCATTTAATCTAAGCTTGCTTATATATATATATATATATATATATATATATATATATATATATATATATATATATATATATAAAAATATATATATATATATATATATATATATATATATATATATATATATATATATATATATATATATATATATATATATATATATATATAAATATAAACAGTATTGTGTCTTAAAAAAAATATTTAAATGGTCAGCTGCTTATATTTGTTGTTATTATTACCATGATGATGTTAGCGTTGATGTAATCGGAGCCCGGCTCGTTTGTGTCTCCGTCGTTGAGGATGACTCGCGTGTGGTCGACTGAAAAGAGGTTGACAGAGGAAGTAAAAAGTCAGCCGTTTTTACTCACATGCTGAACCGCACAGCTCTCTCTCTCTGTCACTTCTCAGCCCCTTCTACATGCCTCTGCTTTAAGATAACAGCCATTAAATAGAGGAAAAAGAAAGCAAATGTACACACATGGAAGGATGTTTTTGTATCTGTTCTTGTTCTTGTTCTCGGCGCGCTGGCCCTCTTTGCGACTGTACAGCAGCTTGCACTCCTGCTGTTGAAGCGTCTATGCACAATAAGAGAAGGTGCAGAAATGGAAATCATAAATTCCAGCATTGCTAAGAGAGTGCAGGATAATGTAATAACCTATTTAACTATGTTAACTGAAGTGTGGATGATGGCTCTCACCTCAAACTCTTCCCAGAAGCCCTGTTTGACCTTATCGGTGGCCTCGGCCGGTTTGCTGAGCTCCCGCACTCTGCTCTCGATCTCGGCTGCGTTAATGCGTGTCGTGTTGAGAGGCTTTAAATACAACAGGCAGGAAGTTTACAGTAAGGCATCTTCTGACTTAGAACTACAACAGGGTTCTAGGTAGATCAACAGCTCTATGTGGAGGACGTTTACGTTTTAGTTGCTCTGAGACTTTACTATACAGAGATGTTTTTTCAACTGTACATCCTAAGGCTTTTAGCACAAGAGAGCGCAAAACTTTAGTAGGCTAAACTTCACAACCTCCATCTTGATTTACTCTGATTACAAGACAAGTGCACAAGCATGAGAGTAAAGCCTGAAGTAGAGTTAATTAACATTCAGATTGAACCGTCTTTTAATTTTAATTTAGAGGATGATATACTACTGAAACACCAACAGATTTAGTTGTGCTTACTTATTTATTTCCATTGTTATTACTCACTAATACATCTTCTAAATATTGAA
>NC_083479.1:6015000-6030000 GCF_030014155.1 Tachysurus vachellii
ATGTAACGGTTAGTTCTTTTTTTTTCTTTATTCAACACTTCTGATTCTGGGTGTTGACTTACTTCAGACCAATGACAGAGAGCTTTTTACGACTCTGCGTTCTGCCTTACACCTCCATCAGACTACGGTGCATTGCTTTTTGTTTTTTTTAATTAGGTTCATTGTGAAAGTAAACCAAAGATCAAATAAACCAAAAGTATGCAGTTTCAAAAACTTATTTATTAAAGAAATGTTCCCATGAAAACAGAACTGCCAATTCAGAGCTTTACAATGGCATAGCATTGCTTTCCTAATTATAAATAGATAGATAGATAGATAGATAGATAGATAGATAGATAGATAGATAGATATACTTATTTTTACAAAAATATAAAACACTTAAAAATGTATGATTCGAACTAGTAACAACTTGAACATGATCATCCAATTAAACGCTCTCTATAACCGTAGACCACGCCCTAGAGGCGGGTCTTGCTCTAGTGTAGTTAGCCATAAACATATCCAGCTCAAGCTCAATCAGCTCCCTAGTTCAGTAGTCAGTGCACTGATCAGGGATTCGGCCATGTTAAAGGCTGTCTCTGTCTCTCACTCTCTGTCTGTGTGGAACATTCGCTCACAAAATCCCATAAAGCACTGCAAAGTTGCTCACTGTTCCCTTAGTGTACAAGATATTCTCAGTTCAAAAGAATGATGTATACAAATATGTAGCCTGTTATCATTGTTTTAGCTTGGAACATTATTTGAAATTCTAAATATGGTTTGTTTGAGGCTAACAACTTAAGTTTAATGATGAAGAAAAACTCTAGCTAGGATATGTAACAGATCCATCAAAGCATTTTTCCTTTGTGGATGAATGGCAGTGATGATTTTTTTTCAGTACGAGTATGTGATGATGTTGCCAGAAATCAAGTCATTGGTGTCCCAATGTGTAGTCAGCCAGAGTTCTTACCAGTTCCTGAACTCCTGTATGATATGCTGACTCAATACCCAGGAAACTAGGGATGGGATTGAGACGTGCCCAGGGTTTTCTTTGGCTCTTCCCCCACATTTTTCACCATTGCTCAGTTGAAGGGAAAAAAATGGTAGTTGAAGGATGAATGAAGGGGAAAAAAAAGTTTATTTTGAAAGATGCATTTTTAAGAGGAGGGTTTTTAACCAGCTTAGGCTGCTTCTTCTGCCCGAGAGAAAATGTGATTGTCTTTGTGCACAGTCAGGGTTGTTTCCCTTTGCCAGAAATGGCATATCTTGAATGCTACTTTTGCGGTTCAACAGGAAATACTTTTAAAATATAGAATCAGCGAAGAAGTTATTTAACAGGAACTTAAAGGTTAGTTAACAGGAACTTAATGGTTTTAAATAGTGTGGAATTTCTAGTAGCAAATTCCACACGATTTAAAATGAGCTCGCAGAATATCACATGAATTTATCTAATAGCCCTTACACTGTGTTTAGAGAATAATCCAAAGCAGGCATGGAGTTTAATTTTCTCACCAGCGGGCATTTTATTTATTACAGTTAAAAAGCACTCAGACTTGGAACAGACACACACTGCTCTGTCACGCAGCCCTTTTCATTTCCTGCATCTCTGAAATGTCATTTTTCCAAATGATTGTTTCATGTAAACAGCTTTATTTCCTTATGCCTCTCTCCCACAGGGCAGTAGATTCTCACCTGACAGAGAGGGTGAAATCTCCAGGGTTGCTTTTGCTCGGTCGGGCCAGAAAGCTTCCATCCACGCCACGCGTCAGGAGAAGGTTCTCAGCCTCCACACCAGTGATGTTCGGGTGAAACCACCTGTGAACACAATCACACTGACTTCAACTGGCATCCAACTGAACATCACTATAATGCCAAGTGACCACGAGATAAGACAGTGGATGTGATGTGAAAACTGATGCTCATGAGTACAACAGATATCAGCATCTTGTGTGACTTGTGTGATTTCTGTGACTTATAGAACACCGAGTCGAGTCAACACCGAGTCCGCTGACTGTCTGCCTCCAAGAGCGTTAACAAAACAAAATCACAGCTTTAAAAAAAACGGTCTCAAACAAGGACGACGCTTTAGCTGATTTGGGTTTGCTCTTGTTACAAAAGCAAGACGAGATGTGTGTTTATAATCTGCCTGTTCTTATCGTGACAAGCAGTTTAATAAACCCGGTTAGCGAAGATGCTAATGTTAAACCCGTGACGTGTCCGTTATCGTAGACGATATAAAGCAGGTTACAGTCGATAACAACAAATAGTGATCTGACATGGACAGAGAGAGAGAGTGTGTGTGTGTGTGTGTGTGTGTGTGTGTGTGTGTGTGTTCTGGACAGTTAGACACCACACTCGGCTCTGACTAAACCAGTTAGCTAACTAGCCTTCAGACTGAAGCACAAACCTGCTAGCACGCTAACACAAGCAAGTTTGTGACTCATTAAAACTTTCTGCGTTTGTTCCACTTTTAGCTAAAGCCGGGAGCGTTTTATAAACAACAACATTGCCATGTTTATTCTCGCCTCCTCGACACCACACTCTTGTTTTCCTTCCCCACAGCTCTCACCTCCGAGATGTCATCTTCTTCTTCCTCAGCCTTGTTTCCTCTCTCCGGATTCTCAAGTCAGATTTTATTCACTTTCAACGCAAAGCGACTGCGCCGAAATCCCCGCTGTTTTTCTCTGGCAAAAACCGTCATAAGGAAAAGACCCGTTCAAAACGGGTGTAAATAAATGGGCATGTAAAATAAAAAACAAATAGTCCGAGGAACAAAACTCGGTAGCTAGGCCTCAGCATCGGAGACCTTTCGAGTCGGTTGTAAAACGTCACCAAACATGCGACAAAAGAAGAGCTGCGTAAAACACATGCGCCATCTAGCGCTGGGTCTGCCTTTGTTTATTATTATTATTATTATTATTATTATTATTATTATTATTTTATTTATTTTTTTCTCAATAACAAATGATAACAGGTAAAAAAAACAATGTTATTACAATTATTCAAATCTTAGAACAGTAACACAACATAAAGGAGAGAAATAAAATAAAATAAAATAATAAAAAAAATAAACAAAGGCAAAAGACAAATAAAAGAGAATCGAGTAATATAATTAATTTAGAGAAGAGGAATTAAAAAAAAAGTCTTTTTAACTAAAATTTGTAAAAGTCCATAGTTTTGACAGCTTTTCAGCTTTCCTTTTAAAGTTTTAAAATAAGTTTTAATTTCCAGCTTAAACATGGAAAATGTTTGGTTTCTTATTAGACCACTTTACATTTATGGATATGAAACTTTCCAACTAAAATAAATAAAATAAATGCTTTTTGCAACAGTCCGGTATATAAGCATAAAAAAGGAAATGCAATTTAGGATAAAAAAAAATAAACCAAAACCAAAAGGAGATAGATAAATAAAAAAGTATAAACTATATAAAAAATATAGAAAAAAATTATAAAAAATAAAAATATAAAAATATGAAAATATGATAATATATGTTGAGAAATAATGTATATACATATGCATAAATATACATATACATAAATGTGTATGGTTTTTAAAGAATTGTCCTTAAAGTGTCCAGGTGCAGTATGGTACGTAAATAGTTTATATAGTGTAAAAAGTGTATAAAGTGGCACCGTGCTGTGCAAATCCAGGGTTAAAGTATCCATAAGTGTCCAGGTGCAGTATGGTGTGTAAATAGTGTATATAGTGTATAAAGAGAGTTGAAGTGTTCAGTGCAAATAAAAGTGTGCATAAAAACAGTGTAGATGGAGAGAGAGGTCCAGTACTAGATCCTGGGTGTTTCCTGATTTAGACTCCAAATTGCCTGCGGAAAGAAGCTTCTCCTCATTCTCTCTGTGTTTGCTTTCAGGGAGTGGAAGCGTTTCCCTGAACGCAACAAAGAAAAGAGTCCATTGTTGGGATGGCTGAGATATTTTACAATCTTCCTGGCCCTGGTCCGGCACCGTGTGCTGTAGATGTCCTGCAGGTCAGGAAGCTCGGTGTGGATGGTACATTCTGCTGACCGCACCACCCTCTGGAGGGCTCGCCTGTCCTGCATGGTGCTGTTCCCAAACCAGGAAGTGATGCTACCTGTCAGGAGGCTCTCAATGTTGCAGGTGTAGAAAGTCTTTAGCACCTGAGAGGGTAGTCTGAAGTCCCTGAAGCGTCTCGGGTGGTACAGACGCTGCCGGGCCTTCTTCACCAGGGTGTTGATGTGAAATATATATAGAGTGTTATTAAGACATGAAGCTGATTTCTTTCTAGCCCAGACAATAGACTGATGAATCCTATCAGGGATTGTTGGTGATTAGTGTTTCCTTGTGAGACTTGTTTTCACTGTGGTTTGTGTAAACATAATGGTTTTCCCAAACTCTGGGCACAGACAAAATCATCACAACATGATATTTCATACATTTTCATACAGACAGGGGAGTTCAAAGTGGAGCTGGGACTGCATCAGGGATCGGCTCTGAGCCCCTTCCTGTTTGATATAGTGATGGACCAGTTGTCAGAGGAGGTCAGAAAGGAGTCTCCTTGGACGATGATGTTTGCAGATGACATTGTGATCTGTAGTGAGAGCAGGGAGCAGGTAGAGGAAAACCTGTAGAGGTGGAGGTTTGCACTGGAGAGAAGAGGAATGAAAGTCGTAGTAAGACTGAGTACATGTGTGTGAATGAAAGGGAGGGAAGTGGAACAGTAAGGTTACAGGGTGAAGAGGTGAAGAAGGTACAGGAGTTTAAGTACTTGGGGTCAACAGTCCAGAGTAATGGAGAGAGTGGGAAAGAAGTAAAGAAGCGAGTGCAGGCAGGTTGGAGTGGGTGGAGAAAGGTGTCAGGAGTTCTGTGTGATAGGAAAATGTCAGCGAGAATCAAGGGGAAGGTGTACAGGACAGTGGTGAGACCGTCCATGCTGTATGGTTTAGAGACAGTGTCACTGAAGAAGAGACAGGAGTCAGAGCTAGATGTAGCCGAGCTGAAGATCTTGAGGTTCTCTTTGGGAGTGACAAGATTGGACAGGATTAGGAATGAGTACATCAGAGGGGCAGCTCATGTTGGACGTTTGGGGACAAAGTTAGGGAGAGCAGATTAAGATGGTTTGGACATGTTCAGAGGAGGGAGAGTGAGTATATTGGTACGAGAATGTTGGACATGGAGCTGCCAGGCAGGAGGCAAAGAGGAAGGCCAAAGAGGCGGTATATGGATGTAATTGAGGATATGAAGCTAGTGTGTGCAAGTGTTGCAGAAGGATGCAGAAGATAGGGATAGGTGGAGAGAGATGATTCGCTGTATATATATATATGTTTATATATATATATGTATATATATATGTTTCACATTTCACTGCTATTTATATATGCTCTATATAATTGTGTATGTGACAAATAAAAATCTTGAATATATATATATATATATATATATATGTTTATATATATATATGTTTATATATATATATATATATAGATTGGTGCCCCCTACCCACTCCCCAGGACGTGTATGATACAAGAACCAGAAACTGGGCAGGAAAAATCACCACCGACCATTTGCACCCTGGACACAACCTCTTTCAGCTCTTTCCTTCTGGCAGGGCTACAGATTCAAGATTCAAGATTCAAAGCGTTTATTGTCATATACCCAGTGAGGAAACAGGTTTCCCTGAGCAATGAAATACATTTCATACAGATATTTGTTTACTAAAACTGCCAGACACAGGAACAGTTTCTTTTCCCGGTCAATCACCCTGATTAACAACTCACCATAATTATATTCCCTGCTTCATATCTATAAGTACTGCATTATCAGAACTGTCAGTCATCACATCATCCGTGTATGTTACACACACTACTGCTGCTGTATATTGTACAAAGAGCATAATATTGTACAATATTGTTATTTGCACTGCCATGCACTTATTGTATTGTATAGTCTGTGTTGACTTGTATAGTGACGATGACAAAGTGACGTGACATACAGCCAAGTATGGTGACCCATACTCAGAATTCGTTCTCTGCATTTAACCCATCCAAAGTGCACAAAAACAGCAGTGAACACACACACACTGTGAAGACACACCCGGAGCAGTGGACAGCCATTTATGCTGCGGTGCCCGGGGAGCAATTGGGGGGGTTTGGTGCCTTGCTCAAGGGCACCTCAGTTGTGGTATTGCCGGCCCAAGACTCAAACCCACAACCTTAGGGTTACCATTAGGCCACGACTTCCCACAAGTCTGTATTGACTTAAATAGTCTGTATTATCTTGTCTTGTATAGTCTGTATTATCTTGTATAGTCTGTATTATCTTGTATAGTCTGTATTATCTTGTCTTGTATAGTCTGTATTATCTTGTCTTATATAGTCTGTATTATCTTGTCTTGTATAGTCTGTATTATCTTGTATAGTCTGTATTATCTTGTATAGTCTGTATTATCTTGTCTTGTATAGTCTGTATCATCTTGTCTTGTATAGTCTGTATTATCTTGTATAGTCTGTATTATCTAGTCTTGTATATTCTGTATTATCCTGTCTTGTATAGTCTGTATTATCTTGTCTTGTACTTTTGAGAGTCACAAACAGCTGGAACCAAATTCCTTGTGTGTCAACACACTTGGCCAATAAACCTGATTCCGATGCTTTTATGAATTGCCAAGAAAAGTAACACAGGCAATACGTTGTGTAAGGATTTCAGTGTATTGTTAACAACATCTTCAAAACGACAAAGTTACTATGTCGTTTTTGCCTTTGCGTTTCGACTCGTCCAGTTTGGACCACAGCGCGATCCGTCATTAGCTTTACGTGGCAGTACCAGTGAAGCTCTGTGTTCAACTTAAAAATAGCACCGACTCGCTGCACGTTCTGTCTCCGCTCATGGACACAGCGTCTGTTTAGCATTTGTGCACAGACTCTTAATGGTGCTGGTGGATTTATTAGCGCTTAATAACGTAAGTTCAAAGCGAGAATGTTAACGTTTTCGGAGCTCGTCGTCCTGCTCGGTGTTTTGTGCGCTACAGCGAGCGGCTACTTCGTTAGCATCGATGCTCACGCGGGAGAATGTTTCTTCGAGCGCGTGAACTCGGGCACTAAAATGAGCCTTATGTTCGAAGTAGCCGAAGGAGGCTTTTTGGACATCGACGTCGAGGTAAGAAGTTTACATTTAAACCCGTTTAGTTTCTCTTTAAGCGTGAAGTTTTTTTTTTTGCTAACGCGCTACATCTCTGCTGTGGAACCGGAAGCTAACATGCTAACATGCTAACATGCTATTAGCTAAACAGGTATAAATAAGAGAAGTCCAGAATGGCTTCCTGTTTTATCTGTTGTTTACTAGATTGAGGTGAATGCGGATTATTTTTCTTCACTATAGTGTAGTGCGTGTGTATAATTATAGGATGTATATACGTAGGATGTAGCAGCAAACGTTTCACCAGCTAACTTTTTTGTACAATTCTTCTCTTGCACCTGATGAACTGATTTCTACTGATTTGTAATTCATGTCTTTTGTAGATCACCGGTCCAGATGGAAAGCAGATTTATAAAGGAGACCGTGAGTCCAGTGGAAAGTACTCCGTGGCCGCCCATATGGATGGCACTTATAAGTTTTGCTTTAGTAACAAGATGTCCACTATGACTCCCAAAATTGTCATGTTCACTATTGACATCGGTGAAGCTCCCAAGGGTCAAGACATGGAGACAGAGGGTAATATTATGACACACATAATACTTTACCTGTTTTTTGTTATCTGCAGTAGAATTGCTATCTGCAGTAAATTCTTTCTTCTACAGTCTGTGCTTCTACACAGAGTTTCTACACTATACCATTTTCTTGAATTTGTTTATTGGTGGATTTCACGTGTACATCAACATTACGGAATGATTTTCTTTTTGTCGCCATACAATCTGACACGAGAAACAGTCCGATGACAAGGGCAAAATTCTTTTGTACGGTCTTAAAAGCACGTGGCGTAAAACCAGCCTCCACCTAAGTGATGTCGTGTAAAGTCACAGGTGTTTGCGCTGTTAGTTTACACTGCTGTCGTTTAACTAAAATTCCGAAACCTTCATCATTCAGCCTTTGTTTGAAGGTCATGTATATGTAATGACCGGTGAAAGCATTCCTAATATGTTATAATGCTTACATATGACATTATTGCACCCTGTTATAAGCACTACAGCTTATTGCTGTGTAAATGTTGTAGCCACACTGAGTAGTGCATATGGCACTCGTAATCACCAAACGGTAAAGATATTCAGCCCTAGTTTGCTCATTTTTCAAGTGACTTGAGTTATATACTAATATCAGTAAAAACAGAATTTCCATTAATGTGCTTTATAGTTTCCTGACCAATCTTTAAATCCACTATGTGAAGTCTTTAGATTTGGTGCTGTAATATGTCATGAAGAGGTGTGAAGGAACCCTGTTTGGGGGTTTGATATGGCTGGTGTTTGTGGTGGCACCCAGTGCAGGGTGTCTCATACCTTGTGTCCCCAGTCCTCTGGGATAGACTCCAGATTTCCATGTATAATAACTGGTACAGAAATTGGACAGATGAGTGTGTTGGCAACTTTAATGCATCCTAACTACATGTATGCCCTTGTAGTAATTCTGAATACGACCTTCATATTTATCTCTCCACTGTATAAACTGTGCTTTACCTTGCTCCTGACTGTTGACTTGCTCCTCTTCTCAGGCGGTGGTGACAACTGGGATGGTAGGCACAGGCAGCACAAACGAGCACTTTTAATATGTAAAGCTTTGTGTTCTACTCTAACATGTGCCCTGGTTTTGGATTTATCTGTTAATAAAAGCCCTTATTGCCTGTTGCATTGTGCTTCTAATAAGAAGATGGTGGGAAGGAACAGGGTATAATCATAGTGGTGATTATTTATTGGTTAAAAAAAATAATTCCCAAGTTTGCTGGCCAATGTTTTATGCATGTTGTGTATCTGAAACATGCACTTACATTTTGACAACAGAATGAACAGCAACACTTTGCTTGGCACTTCTTTTGCATGTGCTGTCAACAAAGCAGTTAAACACTCCATTTTAGTAGGATCCCCCTTCACACACAAACACCTTCAACTCCTACAATATATTTTACACACTACCCTTTTTTCCCCCCTTCAGCTCATCAAAACAAGCTGGAAGAGATGATCAATGAACTGGCCGTGGCCATGACGGCTGTCAAGCACGAGCAGGAGTACATGGAGGTCCGGGAAAGAATACATCGAGCAAGTAAGTCAAACATGCCTTCATTCTCATGTTACCATTCTTATTCATTCTGCAGAGAACACGTGTGGACAAACGAATAAGTATGGCTATATATTCAGCACGGATCAAGCAAAACAATATGCAGCCATTTAGAAAGCTTTATTATAATAAATGATAGTGGTCAAATCCTGTGATTTTGGGCATCTCAGCATCTGTCACCCAATGCCAAGAAACCAGAATTTCCCATTTGCTTCCACAGACAATTATAGGTGTCAAAGGCAGGGGTATCTTGTGTTATCCTCAGTGGGCCTGTGTGGATGCAGGTTTCCATTCCAACTAAGCTGAAGCCATACCTCAGTCTATTACAAGCCAAGATCAACTGATTAAACAGGGATCGGTCGATGCTTGGAATGAAACCTGCACCAACACCCAGCCTCTGTGGATAAGATTAGACACCCCTGGTCTAAGCTCATCTAGGCGAAAGAAAGCTGAAGGCACTTTCGTCTGTGCTTGTTACGCTGGCGGTTAAAAAGTTGCACTTGTCTGGTTTCACAAACACAATGGAAGCTCATGTTAGTCTTTATCATGCCTGGTTGCTATCTGTATGGTTATGGAGTTCCGGGTGGGGGTTGGGAACCTACAGGAAATGCACCCTATTGTGTAGTTGAACGTTTGTTGACTGTACATGTTAACATCATCAACTTTTCTGTTTTCTCTTTTGTTTTGTTTTTTCTCCCCTAGTTAACGACAACACCAACAGCAGAGTGGTGCTGTGGTCGTTCTTTGAAGCCCTGGTGCTCGTTGCTATGACCCTTGGACAGATTTACTACCTGAAGAGATTTTTCGAAGTACGGCGAGTCGTGTAAAAAGAAATTAAAACACACGCTTCCTCTCTATTATCAAGACAGTCTTTCAGTTACTAAAGGATTGGCTATCCAGCCTCGACAACTTTCAGAAGAGTACTTCTTATCGTCAATCAGTTTCCATTATTGTCTTTACTTCTGTGTTTCTTTAGATTGTTTAGTTTGTTTGGGGAGCTGTGATCTTTCAGGCAAATCTTTGGGTATTCACTTTAAATTTCTTTTAACCCCCAATTCTTAATAAGCAGTTTTATTTTGTGGAACTTATGTTTTTGCTTCCTGTCTAGTTTAATTGACTTGATAGACAAACCGAGACACAAAGAGGGTGTATTAGATGTTGCTAAGGGAATGCTATAAGCATTGCACGGTGTACATTTCTGGATATTGTTGAATGTTTTCAAATAATGATTCGGTTTTTGACTTGAAATACAAATGATATTTTGGCTAATTGACTTGTGATGCACCCCCTTTGTAGGCTTTTTAATTTCTTTACATTACCTGGCACATAATTAACGTGTTATAGATAACCTATGGAATATGATGGTTTATGTTTTAAAATGGCTTTATTGTATTTTTTGAGGTTTAAGTATAACTTGCATTTTGTTTTGTTTTTTCGTGTTAACTGGGGAGGGGAGTAATTTATGTACTTTTTTACTGTTACACGTCTGTATGGACATTTAGTTTGTTAACATTTGCTATACAGAATTAAAATTGGCCATGACTACTGCAGAATTGATGGTAAAACTGTACAATATTGTAAAGTAGAATGTTAAAGTGAATCAAATATGAGCTTGATTTAATAAAACATGATGTTCTTTGAAACAGTGTTATCTCTAATGGTCTTTGATTCCTGGATTTCTGGCTCTTACACATTGACCCTGCAGAGGATGTAAAGAAGTGCAACATCAAATACTATGCTATTCATTAGTACACCAAAATAGTATGCTTACTTTGAGTGTGTTATCATTGTTTAATATAAAGGGTGGAAATTGTGCTGTCACTTCTAAACACATCTGTGTTGCTGCTCAGGTCTTGAGGGTTTGATTCATGCCTCTGTTGTGAGTGTGTGTCCAGATACTCTTATTTCCTCTTCCAGTCCAAAGACCTGCACTGTAGGCTGATTGAAATCTTGAAATAGTCTGTAAATTGTGCGTGTATTATTGTGTCCTGTGATGGGAATATCTAGGGTGTCCACTGGAATAGATTCCCATTTTTTAGATTTTTAGTGATGCCTGCATTAGATTTCTTATTAATAGGACATTGAGTTATGCTGGAAAATGGAGAGAGAGAGAAATGAATCCTGGGATTGTTTGTTTTCACGGTGAAACGACTGTTCTTAGCCATTACGTTTGAGATCAAGGAAAATTGACTCCTATTGGACGCCATTATGACATCACAAGCAATGTCTCCTCTGTGACGTCACCATGGCACGTGATCTCAATCAGGTTAAAACACCTTATATAGAATAAAGTATGTTAACTATCTTTAATCCACAGCATTTAATTATGTTGGCTTTGTAGAAGCCAACATTCTGTTTTCCTATTTAAGCTTAGACAAAAATTTATCAAGAGTAACTCCTCCTAGGCTTTCGAGCCACATGCACCAAATTCAGATATGTTGTAGACCCTGGTCTGAAGTTTGTTGCTATTACTTTTCTAAGCGATCCGAGTTCCGGTACTTCCGGTACCGGGTCTCAAATTGGCCTTTTTCCCATAGACTCCCATTATAAACTTTGGAGGTTTATAACTCGGCAAGCTTTCAAACTATCTACACCAAACTCGGCCAGCTCCTTTAGGGTGATACTCTGAACAAATGTTTAAATCGGTGTACCGACTGGCCTTCCGGTTGTGCCGCAACCCCACCCCCAAAATATGCAAAATCAAAAAACTTTTTACAACATGGACATGTGACATATCAAAACACTCACAACAATGAGGGGAACTTCCTCACGGGTATTCTGATGACGTCACGTGACGTCACGTGATGTGACGTGAAAATAATACATTTGCACAACATGGGCATGTGACATATGGAAACACTCAGCCCAAGGTGGGGAATTGCGTCACAGGTCTTCGGATGACGTCACATGCTCGTATCCACTCTCCTCAAATATTTTGGCACCCTAGCGCTCCACTAGATTTCACAAATTTTATGTCCACTTACCTCCAAAAGTAACACTGACCCTTATGCCCACTTGCGTCCAAAAAGCACCGGCCTTTGTGAATACTTGCCTCGTCAAAGCCAACATCAAAGTTTGTTGCGACGAACTTTACAAATCTAGTTATTTATTTACTTTTTATTTAAATATCATTTTTTTGGAAAATGTACACATTGATATAACACCAATCAGGCAAATTTAACATTTTTTAATAGAATTTTTTTTTGCATGGTAATTTCTTGTTTGAGCAATAAAACATTATTTCAACAAACTATACTGCAAATGTATTTCTCTTCATAGTCTCACAGTGAAATAAAGCTTTTAATTCTAACAACATTTACAATCGTTTGGAAATGTGTGCACTGTAGATTTGTCTAAATGTTCTAATGCAAAACAAAATCCCGGAGATTAATCGCGATAATTATATAGAATATTTCTTCAAAAATAATAAGAATTATATATTAAATAATAATAAAATATTATTCAAAGAAAAAAAGGAACGTAGTAACAAGTATTTTGTCCCTACCCGGACAGTATACTCCGTTGCACCGAAAGCATGGGAATATATATATGGTGAAACAGAAAAACTAAATAAAGTAGAAATATGGAGAGCATAAGTGATGGTAAATGGGATAGTTTGCCAGTGAAACTTCACGACAGCATATTGCTGACTCTGAAGAAGCTGGAATTTACTTATATGACTCCGGTTCAGGTATTTTGAACGTGTTTCCATGTTCTATTTAACCAGTTAGCATTTTAGCCTGATGTGCTAACGTGCTGTTGAAATGTTCCATTACAGTCAGCATGCATTCCTCTTTTCATGAGCAATAAAGATGTTGCAGCCGAAGCGGTAAGTGATTTCTGTTAGTATAGCATTAGTTAAATGAAACGGAAAACATTAGCTACTTTAAACACGTTGTCAGTGCTTTAAAATGTCGTTATAACTCTGCAGGTAACGGGAAGTGGGAAGACTCTAGCGTTTGTTATTCCTCTGCTAGAAATCCTCATGAAGCGCGAGGAGAAGCTGAAAAAAATGCAGGTAAGTGAAATCAGTAAGTGCTGTTTAATAACGTCAACGGTATCAACAGTAATAATAATTGTCTAAGTCTACAGCTTGCTAACCCTGGTCCTGATTTACTGATACTGTCCTTCACCGTTTACTATGTTACTACTGATCTGACTAATAAGCTACTTTGAACAAGCTTGAATTGTGGGTGTGTTTGGAGAAGGAGAAACATTCAAATGTGCAGGTCAGGTGGCAAAAACGGGGTTGGGAATTTGTGGTTCACTTGATGGTTTGATTTTTGTAAAGTCACTTAAAAACAAAGCACCAATTTTTCGGATAGGTAAACAAGCTGAAACCAGGATAAAGGTTGAACGGTTTCTGCTCACTCCTCTTTATATAATCGTTACTTCTATAATGCCACTTTTGCAGGTTGGAGCTTTGATCGTCACACCAACTCGAGAGCTGGCGGTCCAGATCAGTGAAGTTGTGGGACAGTTTCTTAAGGAATTTCCTCAGTTCAGGTCTGTTTCTATACTAGAAAGAAGAACATTTCTGCCAGAAAATGAAACTTAAGCTTGCATCTTTTACGTTCTGTTTCAGGCAGATTTTATTAATCGGTGGAAGTAATCCCATTGAAGATGTGGAGAAGTTTAAGGCCAATGGGTAAGTGGTGACTTTTTTTGGGTAGTTGGTTTGGATAATAAATCAGATTCCATCATAACAGAGATAAATGTAACATGTTGTATTTTTCACCGTAGAGCCAACATTGTGATTGGAACCCCTGGCCGGCTGGAGGACATGTTCAGGAGGAAAGCTGATGGCCTGGACTTGGCCAGCTGTGTGAAGGCTTTGGATGTGCTTGTTCTAGATGAAGCTGACAGACTGCTGGACATGGGCTTTGAAGCAAGGTGCTATTTCAAATAAAACACTGTTTTCCAACAGCCTAGTCCATTTTTGTCCACTGTGGTTAACCAAACATCTTTTCCTGCTGCAGCCTGAACAATATTTTGGGCTACTTGCCCAAGCAAAGGCGCACAGGCCTTTTCTCAGCTACGCAGACTCAGGAGCTGGAGAAGCTGGTGAGGGCCGGCCTCCGAAACCCGGTCCGTATCACAGTGAAGGAGAAAGGAGTGGCAGCTACTAGCATGCAGAAGACCCCAGCAAGGCTTAGTAATTACTACACAGTAAGCAGAATGTCTAGGATAATATTTATTGTGTTTATATATAATATGATATCATTTACTTAAACATGTTATTTACATAAGGTTTACACTGAGCATCCTGTTCAAAAGTTTACACCCCCTTGCTTCTTAATGTAGTGTGTTGCCTTCTTGAGCATCAGTGAATGTTTTCACCTTTTGTAATGTGTGTAAATTTGTTTTGTAAAGTTGTGTTTGAGTCCCTCAGTTGTCCTCCTTGGGGAAAGATGGACCTTAACACTATGTAGCTGCTGTTGGAAAGGGATCAACTATGCAGAAGATGCTGGAAAAGCAAAGCATGTGCAGGGACTGTAGGATTTTATATAAAGAGCATTGTTCAGGACAAACAAGGAAGTCGAGGAAAAAGTCTCATGAAACATTAAAAAAAAAACTGTTGATTTATCCATGGAAACAACACTCAGTATTATGAGTCAGGCGGATGGAAAAATTTGAACTGGTTCATTTTGTGAAAATTCAGTTATTATTGTGTCTCAGAACTAAATAAAAAAAAAATGCAAGCTTTCTGATTAAAATAATAAGAATAATAGAACCTGCAAGGGATGTAAACTAATGACCCCAACCGTGTACATATGTGTGT